>NC_057755.1:12219316-12262095 GCF_004010195.1 Chiloscyllium plagiosum | reverse complement strand
TGACCTCTCCGTCCCCACCCCACTCTGGCCTATCACCCTCACCTTGACCTCCTTCCACCTATCGCATTTCCAACGCCCCTCCCCCAAGTCCCTCCTCCCTACCTTTTATCTTAGCCTGCTGGACACACTTTCCTCATTCCTGAAGGGCTTATGTCCGAAACGTCCTGCTCCTTGGATGCTGCCTGACCTGCTGCGCTTTTCCAGCAACACATTTTCAGCTCTGATCTCCAGCATCTGCAGTCCTCACTTTCTCCTACAATGACTTGTCTACAAGGATACTTGGGTCCCTTTGTACATTGGAAAATGTTAATGTCTTACCACTTAAAATACTTTGCATATCTGTTTCTCTTACCAAGAGTGGATAACCTGACATTTTTCTGTATTATATTTTATCTTCCTTGCTCTTGCCCATTAATTAAGCCTGTCCGAATCCTCCTGAATCAACTTTACATCTTTCTCACAACACGCTCCCACTTAGTCTTACACTATTTACAAATTTGGAACTATCACCTTTGGTCCCTACCTCCAAATGATTAAAATCATAAAAGCTAAATATTGCAAGTGCTGCAAACTAAAATCAAAACAAATGCTGGAGAAATTCAGTAGGTCTGGCAGTATGTATGGAGAAACAGAGTTAATTTTTAAGTTTGAATATGACTTCTTTCAAAGTGAAAGTAACTAGAAAATCGTGATTTTTTTTTTGTGTTTTTGACAGAGGGGCAGGAGGAGCAAGTGGAACAGATTGAGGATGCCCAGAGTGAAAAAAAGGGACTGACAAATGGTGGTACAGAAGAGATATGGATATAAATGAATGTGTGGAAATCACAAGATCATAGAATCCATACCACAGAAGTGCTTCACAGGAGGCTCCCAAGCACTGAGGATGTCACCTAGACAGGGGACGAAACGTTTGCAACAAAAACTTCCAGCTCGGCGAACAGAACCACAGCAACAGCAGAATCCATACAGTGTCGAAACAGGCCATTTGGCCCAACAAGTCCACATCGACCCTTCAAAAGAGTAAATCACCAAACCCATTCCCCTACCCTATTATTTGACAATTACGTCTGATGAATGCACCTAATCTCCCCACATCCTTGAACACTATGAGCAATTTAGCACAGTCAATTCACCTAACCTGGAGAAAGTGAGGACTGCAGATGCAGGTCAGGCAGCATCTGACTCTCCAATTCATGTAACCTGCACATCTTTGGACTGTGGGAGGAAACCCACGCAGACGGGGGAGAATGTGCGAATTCCACACAGGCAGTCACCAAAGGCTGAAATCAAACTGGCACTGAGGCAGCAGTGCTAACCACTGAGCCACCATGCCACCCATTAGTCCATTCTGCTGAGAATAGAGTCAAAAAGACAACAGGGCAGGAGTTATGTATTAACAACAGAGGACAGAGATCATACTCTAAAGTTGGGAACTCAATATTGAGTTTTAGAGCCTGCAAAGTGCTCAACCAGAAAGAAAGGTATTGTTCCTCCAGCTTGCACTGAGCTTCTTTACTTCACTGCATCTGATGAAGGACAGAAATGTAACATGGGAGGAAGTTGGAAGATTAGGTCATTCTGGATATAAGTTCATTCACTGGGCTGGAAGGTTCATTATCAGACGTTTCATCACCATACTAGGTCACATCATCAGTGAGCCTTTGGTGAAGTGTTGATGTTATGTCCCGCTTTCTATTTTTGTATTTAGGTTTCTTTGGGTTGGTAATGTCATTTCCTGTTTTTTCTCAAAAAGTGTCCCCACTATCACTAGTATCCTTAACATACAGATGAGGAAGGACTTCATATTGACTGGGATAACACATCCATCCTAGGACATGCCAAACAGAGACAAGCACAAGAATTCCTAGAAGCATGGCATTCCAACTGGAACACTCAACAAACACATCAACTTGGATGCCAACTATCACCTTCTGAGAAAAAGAACAGGAAATGACATCAACTCTAGGAAACCTAAACACAAATAGAAAGTGGGATATGAGTGCTCATCGGAGGTTCACTGATGACATTACGATGATGTAACGTCTAAAAATGAACCTTCCAGCTCAGCAAGCAAACTTACTTCCAGAATCTCAACCCGAGCTACAAATCTTCTCAACACTTCATTCATAAGAATGACCTAATGAGTTGAGTTACAGTGGTCAACTAATCTGCATTAGTTTCACCAATGTAAAGGAGACTGTGTTATGAGCAGTGAATACAATAGACTAAGTTAAAATCACACAACACCAGGTTATAGTCCAACAGGTTTAATTGGAAGCACACTAGCTTTCGGAGCGACGCTCCTTCATCAGGTGATTGTGGAGGGCTCGATCGTAACAATTTATAGCAAAACTTTGCAGTGCGATGTAACTGAAATTATACATTGAAGAATTGATTGTCTGTTAAGCCTTTCATCTGTTAGAATACAGTGATAGTTTCACTTCTTTCATGTGTAAAAGAAGTGAAACTATCACTGTATTCTAACAGATAAAAGGCTTAACAATCAATTTTTCAATATATAATTTCAGTTACATCACACTGCAAATTTTTGCTATAAACTCTGTTACGATCGAGCCCTCTACAATCACCTGATGAAGGAGCGTCGCTCCGAAAGCTAGTGTGCTTCCAATTAAATCTGTTGGACTATAACCTGGTGTTGTGTGATTTTTAACTTTGTACACCCCAGTCCAACACCGGCATCTCCAAATCATGACTACAATAGACTAGATTGAAATAATTACAAGTAAATACTGCTTTACCTGGAGGGTATGCTTGGACCTTGGGCGGCAAGGTGGTGAAAGGGTAAGTTGTAAGCCTTCAGTGATTGCAAGGCAAAGTGCCATGAAGGAATGAAAATGTGTTGCTGGAAAAGCGCAGGTCAGGCAGCATTCAGGGAACAGGAGAATCGACGTTTCGGGCATAAGCCCTTCTTCAGGAAGACAGGCTTATACCCGAAACGTCGATTCTCCTGTTCCCTGGATGCTGCCTGACCTGCTGCGCTTTTCCAGCAACACATTTTCAGCTCTGATCTCCAGCATCTGCAGACCTCACTTTCTCCTGCCATGAAGGAATGAGGAATGATGGAGTGGCCCACTGTACCACAGAGAGAACAGTGTCTGTGAAATGCTGCTGGTAGGAGGGAGGGGAAAATGTGCTTGGTGGTGGCATCCTGTGGGACCTAGTGGAAATGGTGAAGGATGATGCTTTGAATGCAGACTAGAGGAATGGAAAGATAGGACAAAGGGAACTTCATTGTTATTCTGGGAGGAAGGGTAAAGTGACAAGGGCAGAACTGCAGGAGATGGGTAGGACACAACTGAACTTCGTTGCCACAATGGGGGAGTCCTCAGTTGAAGAGGCACTCTGGTGGAAGCATCATCAGAACAAATGTGATGTAGATGGAAAAACTGGGAGAATGGAATGGAATGTTTCCAGGAAACAGGGGAGAGGTGGTGTCATCAGTTAGCAGTGGGTGTCAGGAGATTGTAATGGATATTGATAGATCCCCAGAAATGGAAACAGAAGTTAAAAGGGAGAGAAGAGTCATAGATGGACCAAGTGAAAGTGAGAGGATGGAAATTGCAAACCAGAAGCAGCACCAAAGATGATATTGTTACGTTAAGATGGTGTAGTGGAGTTCTAAGGAGGACTGGAACAACGTATGTTCCACATATACCACACAAAGAAGAGATAAGCATAGCTAGAGCCCACGTGCATATAACTGGCTACACCATTTATCTAGAGAAAGTGAGATGAATTAAAGGGGAAGTTCAAAGTGATGATGTACTCAGCAGGTAAAGGAGGATGATGGTGGATGGGTGCTGTACAGGCCTATTTTCAAGGAAGAGGTGGAGAGCTATCAACTATCAGGATGGGAGAATTGATGGATTGAGAGCCTGTATATCCACAGTAAAGAGGCAGCTACAAAAATGAAATGGGCAATTTTGCAACTGATGTAAGGCATCAGATTAAATCACAAATGTTATGGGAAAGATTGAGCAAGTTGGACATTTGGAGGGGAGGGGAAATGCAATTAAGATAGGAAGAAATAAGTTCAATGGGGCAAGAACAAGCTGTAACAGTGGGTCTGCCAGAGCAGTCCTATTTGTGGATTTTGGGAAAGAGGTAGAAGCAGGCCATGTAGGGTTAGGGTGGGACACTGGGGAGGGGAGATCGCCACATGAGAGGTGGTCAGTGACAGTCCTGGCTGATGTTCAGTGGTGATCATGATCCAGGGAGAGAGAGAAAATGAAGTGTCTGAGAGTTGGCACTCAGCCTCTGCCACATAGAGGTAAGCATACCAAACAACAACAGTACCATCCTTCTGAATATGTTTGATAAAGTTAGGGTTTGAACTGAGGGAGTAGAATGCACCAAATGAGAGAAAAAGCTTAGAGTGAGGGAAGGAAGTGGAGAAATAAAGGCAGCTGATGTCTCATTTGCAGTTGTTGATGAAGAGATCAAGTGGAAGTAATGGCCAGATGCAGGGGTCCAGTTGGAGTGGGGAGTATTGGAGACAGATGAAACAATCTGTTTTGTCGAGAATGGATTCCTGTCCAAGGAATTGGGCATAAAGACTAAGGTGACAAATGAAGAGTTCAATGTTAGGTTGTGCCTGAAATGTATTGAAATGGGGTCCTAAAGGGATAAAACAAAGTCCTTTGCTGATTGTTCAGCATTGAAAGAAGGTCAGAGGGTATACAGTGAATGCAAGGCAAGGGATATGATTTGAAGAAGGAATAGAGTTGGAGGGAAGGGGAGGGGAGGAAGAATCCAAAAAAGGTATCAATACCTTGTAATTTACTGTGAACAGCTGGGGTCCCAAGTACTGAAACTGTGGTATTCTACTCATCACACCCTGCCAATACAAAAATAACGCATTTATTTCTACTATATCTGCCTGTTAGCCTGGTTAGCTTTAATTTTGCTAACCAACTTCATTAAAAGCCTACTGAAAATCCAAGTATATTATGCTCAGAGCCTCTTCAGTTTAATAATTCCATTAATATCATAAAAACTCCAAGCTTTCCAAACACCATCAAACGCACATCATTCAAAACCTTTAGCAGCTCCACAATACCCAAAGATCCCTTCTCTCCCAAACTGCCAGCCCACCCCCAAAAATCAGAAACAAAAAAATCCTCATAACTTCCAAAGTCCAAGCCCAGAAAAAACTCCAAGCCCCTCCTCACCTCCAAAATGCCCAAGACCCCCAAGTCCCAAATTCCCTCATTCAAAACTCCCACAACCCTGAGCCCCAGGTTTTCCCATAAAATTTCAAACATCTAAACCCCTCCCAAAAAAATGTACAAGAAATCACAAAAAGCAGCAAAATGTTCAAACCCCCAAAACAGCAAAAAGCACAAACCTTCAAAACCTCAACTCCCAAAATAGAAAGAGAATCCAGTTCTCACACTCCAAAAAGAAATCCAAAACCAAGAAAATCCAGATCAAATTTCCCTCACTTCCAAGAACCACAACTTACCACTCCTGCCTCTCTTGTTAGGATCACAGAAGTTCATACGTCAGGAAATGTTTCTGTGAATTCAGGAAGCATATAATGGGAAAGTGCATCCTTTCTGGTAATTGTTTTTCCAATCAGGTTTGAATTTCCTCTTCCAATTTCTTTCTTCACAAGGTGTTCCTTACAATTGACAATGGACCCGGGCACCAGCCCAATCCCACAGGCAGTAGATTTGTTTTCCCTTATTTCAAAAGTACTTGCAATTTTGGAACCAGTATCCCCCCACAAGCAACCTCCTTCTTATTTAACATAGATTACAAATCAACATTTTATATAATATCCACTAGCTGAGGGAGTGCCAAGAATTCAGGCAAGGATCCCCAAGATTATCCTAAGATTAAACCATCTCCAGCTTCAACAGTTACTGTTGGTCATTGAAGTATTCTGGATCTGTGGCAGATTTGTTGAATAAGGTGTCATTCTAACAATTCACAATGTTGGTCAATTTGTTTGAATTGAGGAGAAAAATCAGACAAGACTCCTGTTACAGATCTGTTGTCTAGTGACCCCTGCTGGAAATTACACAAATATTGGGAAAAGATTCATCAGCCCTGCCTTCCAGAACTAAATATCCTGTTATAAGTAATCATCTGGTCTGACAGATTGTGCATTTATACTGCATGTTGTGCCAGTACTACCAGTCACTGGGTTCACTGTAGACAGATGTAATAGGTTTGAATTCAAGTGTAATAGGATACACTGGCAAAGACTTTATTGAATATACAGAGGTACATTTCAAAGATGGTATAATACATCTGAAATAACAGTACTTAAAATATTGCCATTTATTTTTCATATCAGACACAGACATGCAGGAAAATATTTGGCATTAACTGGCTTTAAACTGTTCTCAGG
This sequence comes from Chiloscyllium plagiosum, assembly GCF_004010195.1. Taxonomy (NCBI): domain Eukaryota; kingdom Metazoa; phylum Chordata; class Chondrichthyes; order Orectolobiformes; family Hemiscylliidae; genus Chiloscyllium; species Chiloscyllium plagiosum. Next base: position 12,255,716 of record NC_057755.1, on the reverse strand, counting down.
CACTTTACAGGAATATGTTGGGAGACAGGACACTCTACTCCTACATTGTGCGGGTACAGTCAGTAATTGCATTTCCACATGGATCAGAATACAGGCCCCAGAACAATGCCTACTCCTCAGTAAATGAGCTGGAAGTCCCCAGCATGTTTGAGTGTGTTGGGGAAAGGGATGCAGGGTGATAAAGACTAGGCTCTGGACACAGTTGAACCCACCCTGCTGTCTTCAATGCAGAGAGAGAGAGAGAGAGAGAGAGAGAGAGAGAGAGAGTTTATAGAACTTGTGTTGCTACTTGGAGCACTGCTAGGAGTTGGAACGTGCCATGTATTTATACAAAGCAACAACAAAAAATATACAAGGCTATCACCAAATTTCAAATCTGTAACCAGCCGGAAATATACAAATAATAAACATACACTCCTGACATCCCTTCTCATCAACAAGCATTAACCTGTATGCTTTAAATGGAGGAAGTGGAATCTATTCTGAACCGATTAAGCATCTGTACAACAAATGCAATTCCCAGGCTTAAATAAATCCACTTCCACACACAAGTACATACAGAACCAACAAACCAACATCTTGCTCAGTGTAGATTTTTAGTGCACAAATTTGAACAAAAATTGCAAAATGTGCAGTATAAAAAGCTAGCTTTAGAGTTCCAGTGTTTAAGAAACCGTTAGTGATCTGCAGAAAGTTTAATATCACAAAGAAATCATGGGATTGTACACAGTGACAATGTCTGTGGCAACTCTGAAAGGGACCATCACCCCGCTTACTCTTTCCCTTATATTTCAGGCTGCTGAGCGGAGGCCTGTGGCTCAGGTGATTCCAAACGTTGATGGAAATTAGTCCGTTTTCTCAACTTCTCAGGAGCTTTCCTCCACAGTACAATCTCCTGTTAAGGAATGAGAACAAGGCAATTGAATGGGCTCAATCCTGTATTTTCACTGCTTACTTTTTTCTTTGATTATAACTAGCTGGTAGCATGCACAGTCATCTGTCCATTCAACCATCCACTCAGCATAAACCCAGACAGAGAGACAGACTAATCACAGATAGTTCTACAATCTTGTGCCAATATTCATATCTCAACATCACAAAATCTGGTCTTTATCACCATGTGTTGTTTAGTTGGAATTTCCTGTGCACAAGTTGACTGCCATGTTTTCTTTATTACAGCAGTAACTATTCTTTTAAAGTATTTGATTCTATACAAAGTACTTAAACATTCCAAGGTTGGAAAAGGCACAATAAAAGCGTAAGAAGAAACTGATAGGACCTCAAATTTCAGAGAATGTGATTTTGAAAACTGAACGTGCAATGGCCTTGGAGGATATTCACATAACAAACTGAACAAGTTCATAGGTTCTGGTGATATCGGAATATCTTGTAGGAGGCAGAGGGGAAAAAATGGCTCCAAACATTTGGAAATTCAGTGGAAAGCTAAAATCTAAGGATTGGACATGGAAAGTAGAACTCTACTTTTGACTGTTGCTGAAATGGATAGAAAACTGGTTGGTAGAGAGGAAACAAGAAGAGTAGGAATAAACAGGTATTTTCCAAATAGCAGGCAGTGATGAGTCAGATACCACAGGGGATCACTGCTAAAACTCAAGCTAATCACAATTTATAATAATAAGGATTTAGAAAGGAAACTAAATGTAATATCTCAATGTTTCCAGAAAGCACAAAGGGTGGGAGGGTGAACTATGTGAAGGATACAGAGGTGCTTCAGTGTAATTTGGACAAATTGAGTGAGTGGACAAATGCAAGATAGATGAAGTAGATCGAGCAATACAAGGCAGCAACAGATTGTAATAAGAGCTGCCTGTCTTTGTACACCAGTCACTGAAAGCAAGCATGCAGGTACAAAAGGCAAATGGTCTGTGTTAACCTTCATAGCAACTGGATTTGAATACAGCAGCAAGGATAGATTTGCTGCAATTATACAGGGCCTTGGTGCGACCACACCTGGAATATTGTGTACAGTTTTGAACTTCTTATCTGAGGAAGGAATCACTTGCTGTAGATGGGGTGCTGCAAAAGCTGACCAGATCAATTCCTGGAATGGCAGAACTGACATAAAAGGAGAGGTTGTTAGGATTATATTCACTGAAGTTCAGATGAGTGAGTGAGAATCTCAGAAACCTATAACATTCTAACAGAACTAAACATGATAAATGCAAGAAGGATGTTCCTGATGACAGGGGAGTCCAGAACCAGAGGTCCCAGTCTAAGGATACAAGGTAAACCATTTTGGGCTGAGATGAGAACTTTCTTCACCTGGAGAATGGTTAGCCTGTGGAAGTAACTACTACAAAAAGCAGATGAAGCCAAAATATTGTATGACTTCAGGGAGGAGTTGGATATGGCACTAGAGCTAAAGTGATCAAATATGGGAGAAAAGCAGGAACAGACTATTGAGTTGGATGATCAGCTATGACCATAATGAATGGCGGAGCAGGCTCGAATGGCTAAGTGGCCTAACCTTGCTCCTATTTTCTATGTAAGAACTGCTGGAGTTTTGATCCAAGAGGAACACTTGGTGAAACAGGCTATTAAGATCAGCCAGCACAAATATTTACTAAACACGTATCTTGGCTATCCTCAGAATTCTCTGGGGAGATGCGGTTTCAAAAAGCACTTCAAGTACAAGAGATACATCATGAAGATAACAACCGTGGCCACAGTATGCACTGAAAAAAAACACCGCAGCAATTAAACAAGGGTGTCACAGCATCAACCCTCAAACCAACTAAATGGATGAGGAAATACCTTCATTTCCAAGCTACTCATCATCTCAACTTGGAATTATATCAGTGTCTAAAACCTGGATACACATAATTAATGATTGACCCCAATTTATATATAAAGGCTGAGTCTCTCAGTGCATTACTCAAATAGGGGGGCTGATCGATTTACATACCTGCTGCTTAAAATACCGTCTATCTTCTTCATCGACTAGAACGAGATTTAAAAAGTAGCGCACAGAAAATTTCTTGTTGACATCCCTCATTGTTGGGGTCAGATCATAGCCTGCCAGGAAGAGCCTGATCGGAATAGATTCACCTTAAACACAAACAAAGAGTTTGAATGCATGAGCTGACTTTACACAGCACTGCTGATAACTTTTCTACCACTCCCAAAGATACTGCTGCTTTGAGAAATATTCTGCAGAAAACAGTCACACTACTTTCTCAAAACTAGGGACTGTGATCAGCAGACATATGCTGCTCCACAGGTAATCCCAATGACCAAACGATATTATTAATCACTCCAGAGCTAAGAAACTTCAGCAAGGTGTTGATCTGGTTTTAACCTAAAATTGAGCCCACTTTCTGAACAGAGCACTGGAGAGTTCAGCAAAGTTTATGTGGAATTGAAGCTTCTTAACTTGTTCCATCCCACATTATATATTGACTAGGTATGAATCACTAGGTAATCTTGGACCCTTCATCAATTCTATCTGACCCAAGTAGTTCATACTTTCAATATGCAGCACTGTTTCTTTTGTGCAGGAGTCAGCCCAGCACATGAGGTAAACAAATACTTGGAAAACTCAAGACTGTGATAGCATATAGCTCCCCTTTTATTCAGCCTTCCCCCATTTTACCTCCACAAAACCTATTACGTTACTAAAAGTTCCCAGCTCTGATGAAAGACCTTGGAACTGAAACATGGAATCTGCTTTACTCACCGATGCAGCTCGACTTAATGAGTGTTTCCAGAATTTCTTTGCAGAAACATCTGGTTAGTGTACACTCACCCCATTATGGAGGTCAGGTTAGTGGATTTGGAGTGGCTGAGTCCTCCTCCAATGGGGAAATACATCTGCCACTTTGCAATAGTTAGAAACACTGTGATCAATACATTCCAATACATCCCCAATGTTCTCTGCCACCAACACAGCCTGGGTCTGAATTCAGTACATTTTCTGAAATGTAGTTTGAAATATAAATGACATTTTCCATAAAGATTTTATTCTCCACTCTATTTATTTCACCAATGCAATAATCAGATATTTGCAATTTAGCTTCACGAGATCTAAGCAGTACAGAAGAGGCGTTCTTGTGGCATAATCCCTAGACCATTCATTTCTATTCTGGGCAACAGGTTCAAATCCCGCCTGGTAGATGGTGGAATTTGAATTCACTAAATGTATGGAATTAAGATTCGAATGAAGACCATGAAACCACTGCCAACTGTCTCACCTGGTCTGGCCTACATATTACTGTGGGTCTGGAGTTAAATGGTTAACTCTTAAAAACCCTCTGAAATGGCCTCACAAGCCAGTCAGTATCAACTGCCACAAAGTCACAACAAGGAAATATAAACAGACCGACCTTTGGTATTTACCTAGACACTGGAAACGACAATAGCAAAACCTCTGCAAAATCCTCCTGAGTAACATTTGGGGGCAAGTGCCAAAATTGGAAGAGCTGTGTGTCGTGGTGTATCCAGGAAGGATTCTTGACTCAATATGTAGATAGACTGAATAGAGGAGAGGCCATATTGGATTTGGTGCTTGGCAACAAACCAGGTCAGGTGTCAGCTCTCTTGGTGGGACAGCATTTCAGTGACAGTGACCCCAACTCCCTGACCATTAACTATAGTCTTGGAGGGGTAGCAGACAGTATGGAAAAGTACTTAATTAAAGGAGGGGGGAATTACAATGCTATTAGGCAAGAACTGTGGAGCATAAATTGGGAACAGATATTCTCAGGGAAATACATAGCAGATATGTGGAAGTTGTTTAGTGAGCAATTGTGAGTGCATGATAGGTTTGTCACACTGAGGCAAGGAAGGGATTGCAGGCTGAAGGAACATTGGATGATAAGAAATGTGAAACATCTAGTCAAGAGGAAAAAGAAGCTTACTCAAGGTTGAGGTAGCAAGGATCAACCTTAGCCCTCCACTCCCTCTGCTCCAACCCCAACCTCACCATCAAACCGGCAGACAAGGGAGGCGCGGTGGTAGTTTGGCGCACCGATCTTTATATTGCTGAAGCTAAACGCCAGCTCGCGGACACCTCCTCCTACTGCCCTCTTGACCATGACCCCACCTCCCACCACCAAACCAGCATCTCCCAGACCATCCGTAACCTCATCACCTCAGGGGATCTCCCATCCACCGCCTCCAATCTCAGTCCCACAACCCCGCACTGCCCGTTTCTACCTCCTGCCCAAAATCCACAAACCTGACTGACCCGGCCGACCCATCGTCTCAGCCTGCTCCTGCCCCACTGAACTCACCTCTGCATACCTCGACACGGTCCTGTCCCCCTTAGTTCAAGAACTCCCCACGTACGTTCGGGACACCACCCACACCCTCCATCTCCTCCATGATTTGCGCTTCCCTGGCCCCCAACGCCTTATCTTCACCATGGACATCCAGTCCCTATACACCTCCATCCCCCATCACGAAGGCCTCAAAGCCCTCCGCTTCTTCCTTTCCCGCCGAACCATCCAGTACCCTTCCACTGACACCCTCCTTCGACTGACTGGACTGGTCCTCACTCTGAACAACTTCTCTTTCCAATCCTCCCACTTCCTCCAGACCAAAGGAGTAGCCATGGGCACCCGCATGGGCCCCAGCTATGTCTGCCTCTTTGTTGGATATGTGGAACAAATCTTCGCAGCTACACTGGCACCACCCCCCACCTTTTCCTCCGCTACATCGATGACTGTATCGGCGCTACCGCGTGCTCCCACGAGGAGGTTGAACAGTTCATCCACTTTACTAACACCTTCCACCCCGACCTCAAAATTTACCTGGACCATCTCAGACTCTTCCCTCCCCTTCCTAGACCTCTCCATTTCTTTCTCGGATGACCGACTCAACATGGACGTTTACTATAAACCGACCGACTCCCACAGCTACCTAGATTACACCTCCTCCCACCGTGCCCCCTGTAAAAACGCCATCCCATATTCCCAATTCCTTCGCCGCATCCGCTCCCAGGAGGACCAATTCCAATACCGAACAACCCACATGGCCGCCTTCTTCAAAGACCGCAATTTCCCCTCAGACGTGGTTGACGATGCTCTCCACCGCATCTCCTCCACTTCCCGCTCATCCGTCCTTGAACCCCGCCCCTCCAATCGCCACCAGGACAGAACCCCACTGGTGCTCACCTTCCACCCCACCAACCTCCAGATACATCGTATCATACGTCATCATTTTCGCCACCTCCAAACAGACTCCACCACTAAGGATATATTTCCCTCCCCAGCCCTATCAGTGTTCCGGAAAGACCACTCCCTCCGCGACTCCCTCGTTAGATCCACACCCCCCACCAACCCAACATCCACTCCCGGCACCTTCCCCTGCAACCGCAAGAAATGCAAAACTTGCGCCCACACCTCCCCCCTCACTTCCCTCCAAGGCGCCAAGGAATCCTTCCATATCCATCAGAAATTCACCTGCACCTCCACACACACCATTTACTACATCCACTGCACCCGATGTGGCCTCCTATACATTGGGGAGAGAGAGGCTGCCTACCTGCAGAACGTTTCAGAGAACACCTCTGGGACACCTGGACCAACCAACCCAACCGCCTCGTGGCTGAACACTTCAACTCCCCCTCTGCCAAGGACATGCAGGTCCTTGGCCTCCTCCATTGTCAGACCATGGCAACACGACACCCGGAGGAAGACCGCCTCATTTTCCGCCTAGGAACCCTCCAACCACAAGGGAAGAATGCAGATTTCTCCAGCTTTCTCATTTCCCCTCCCCCCACCTTATCTCAGTCCCAACCCTCAGACTCAGCACCGCCTTCTTGACCTGCAATCTTCTTCCCGACCTCTCCGCCCCCCACCCCCTCTCCGGCCTATCACCCTCACCTTAACCTCCTTCCACCTATCGCATTCCCAACGCCCCTCCCCCAAGTCCCTCCTCCCTACCTTTTATCTTAGCCTGCTTGGCACACCCTCCTCATTCCTGAAGAAGGGCTTATGCCCGAAATGTCGATTTCCTGCTCCTTTGCTGCCTGACCTGCAGCGCTTTTCCAGCAACACATTTTTCAGTTCTGATCTCCAGCATCTGCAGTCCTCACTTTCTCGTAGCAAGGATCAGCCAGGGGTCTAAAGGGTTACAAGTTAGCCATGAAGAATGGACTTAGGAGAGGTAGGAGGGGGGCATGAAAAAGCCTTGGCAGGTAGGATTAAGGAAAACTTCAAGGCATTCTACACTTACATGAGGAACATGAAGGCCAGATTGAGGGTAGGGCAGATCAAGGATAGTGGGATCAGGGATAATCAGAGAAACTTGTGCCTGGAGTTGGAGGAGATAGGCAAGGTCCTTAATGAATACGTTGCTTCAGTATTCACTAGTGAGAGGGACCTTGTCGTTTGTGAGGGCAGTGTAAAACAGAATGAAACCAAAAGAGAAAATGTTGGAAGATCTCAGCAGCTCTGGCAGCATTTGTAAGGAGAGAAAAGAGCTGCTGTTGAGTCTAACCGACCCTTTGGCCAGCATCCGCAGCAATGTGCTTTTATCCTGTGTAAAACAGACCAGGGCGCGGAGGAGGGCGCTTTGAAAAATAAGATAGACAAGTCCCCTGGGCCAGACAGGATACACCCAAAGTTAGTACAGGAAGTGAGGGAAGAGATTGCTGAGTCTTTGGTGATGATCTTTGCATTTCTACCAGATAATTGGAGGTGGCAAATGTTATTCTCTCATTCAAGAAAGGGAATTACAGACCAGTCAGTCTTATGGTGGTGGTGGGAAAATTATTGGAGAGGATTCTGAGAGACAGGATAGCCAGCATGGCTTTGAGTGGGGCTGGAGTGGAGAGCAGGTCATGCCTCGCAAGCCTTACTGAATTCTTTGAGAATGTGACAAAACACATTGAAGAAGGTAGAGCAGTGAATGTGGTATATATGGATTTTAGCAAGGCATTTGATAAGGTGCCCTATGGTAGGCTCACTCAGGATGTAAGGAGGCATGAGATACAGATAAACCTGTCTGTCTGGATACATAATTGGCTAGCCCATAGACGACAGAGGGTGGTCATAGATGGAAAGCATTCAGCCTGAAGCTCTGTAACCAGTGATGTTCTGCAGGTCCTGGGACCTCTGCTTTTTGTGATTTTTATAATTGACTTGGATGAGGAAGTGGAAGAGTAGATTAGTAAGTTTGGCAATGAACGTTAGTGGATAGTGTGGAGGGCTGTTGAAGGTTGCAACGGGACATTGACAGGATGCAAAGCTGAGCTGAGAAATGGCAGTTTGAATTCAACCTGGAAAGGTATAAAGTGATTCAGAGGACAGTCATTTCATCTCCAGGACATCACTGCAGGAGTTCCTCAGTCTCAGACACGACTAATCTCAGCTGCTTCAATGAACTTCCCTCTGCCAAAAAGTCAGAAGTGAATATGTTTGCCAACAATTGCTCAGCATGATTCAGGACCCCTCGGATACTGAAACATTTGAGAACATGTTCAAATGCAACAAGACCTGGACAGTATCCAGATTCATTCCTGAAGAAGGGCTTATACCCAAAACGTCGATTCTCCTGCTCCTTTGATGCTGCCTGACCTGCTGCGCTTTTCCAGCAGTATCCAGGCTTGGGCTGAAGTGACAATTCACATCTCTCAAATGCTAGGCAAAGACCACCTCTGTTAAGAGATGATATAACCATCACCCCTTAACATTCAATGGTGTTATCATTAACACTTGCTTCACTATTAACATCCTGGGGAGTTATCATTGACCAGAAAGTCAACCAGACTCACCATATAATTGCCATGGCTACAAAAACACGTCAGAGGTTAGGAATACTGCAGCAAATAACTCATTTCCTAATTCTTCAAAGTCTGTCCACTATCTAAAAGGCACAAGGTATGATGGAGTAATTCCCACTTGCCTAGATGGCTGCAGCTCCAACAACACAAGATGTTTGACAACATTCAGGACAAAGCAGCCCACATGACTGGCACCATATCCACAAACATCCACTCTCTCCACAACACTATGCTTAGTAGCAGCAGTATGTACTATCTACAAGATGAACTGCAAAAATTTACCAAAGATTCTGAGACAGCACTTTCAAAGCCCATGACCACTTCCATCTAAGAGGCAAGAGCAGCAGATACTTGGAAACACCACCTGCAGGTTCTCCTCCAAGCCACTCACCAGTCTAATTTGGGAATATATTGGGTTCCTTCACTATCACTGGAATTCCCTCCAGAATTGTGGGTCTACCTACAGCACATGACTGCAGTCAAGATGACAGCTCATCACCATCTTCTCATGCCAACTAGGGACAGGTAACAAATGCTGGCTCAGTTAGCAAAACCCACATTTCACAAGTGAATAAAAACAGCAATAATCTGAAGGATTCTATGTTGAAGTTCTCAAATGTATCAGTCATTCACCTCAAAGATTCAACAGAAGCATTGAAAGCTTGTTCTTCCTTCACTGCTGTACAGTGGATGGACTCTGCTGTGGTTGACAGACTAGTAGCAAGAGTTAGCTCTCAGGACCCGTATACTTGAGCTGAACAGTCACTTCAGCCAACATCCTCACCCCATTAGGTCATGCTAACTACACCTTCATCAGTGACAGGCACATAGCCACCAATGCTTCATCATGCTGGTGCACAATTAAAAATAGTCTGTCCGGAGACAAAGCTCTGTGAGATTCCATAGTTCAATGTCACAATCACATTGTATCTCAACGAACCAAAAGACATAGCTCAAACTGAGAAGTAGCAAGCAGTGACCAAGAATTCCAAACCAAAGAAATCAATATCCTCTTCACATGTCAACATTGACCAGACTAAAGTCTGTGCTCTTCAGTACTCTTACATTATTTATTGGTAAATCATTAAAAGTAACCAAATGGCTTGTGAAACTAGTTAAAATATGTGGAACAACTAGCTGCAAGAGAAATATCCTGGAGACAGGGCAAGAAGGGGAATAAAATAAATGTCTGAAAGACAAGTTTAATATGTATACTTTATTTTGTGCAGAAATGAGCTCCCTTCCTCAACCACTTCCTAATGAGCCTGCTCCAATTTCTCAGAAGCTGACCAACCTTGTTTTAGTCCAACAAAGGGTGTTTAGGTTTCAGTGGAGATAGTTATAATGGAGCTAGACACCTCACCTTTAACAGGAGCTCCATCCATTATTTCATACTTTGCAATAGTTTCCGTCTCTGTGGTTGTGCTGGGCCCTAGTCAAAAAAGAAGCAACACTCATCAGACAGCAGAGTATCCTGGTGCCAGACAACAGTGCACATTGAATCCAACAGAAGGTTCACATTGTTCTCCTTACCAATACCGGTGATCTCTTTTTTGATCAGCTGAAGTTCCATATGTTGGATTTTGATTCTCACCAATAGGAAATAGATCTTACCAACAATCACATCCTTCAAGTGATATCTATTAACAAAGCAAAATCAAACCTGGTATTATGATCCCAGATGATGACAATTCTGAACAAGTCAAATTCCAGAGACATGGCTTGGTAGACCATAAGTTTTATACTTGTGATTTGGGTATCGTAGTGGTCAGTCACTGAACATATTCAAAATAGGCTGGGATATACATTTAAAGAAGATAAGCTTTTGCACAAAAGGTTGATAAAGAAAATCAAATACATTTCATAGCCAGACGGCATGAAGAATAATCCCAAAGAAAATGTATATGCTTTATATTTTCACAGAAATTATTTTAAAAATGGACAATGTTGATGGATACAACATGGTCGAGGCTAAGTAAATGATCATACTTCTAGAAGCTTCTGAGTGCATTGGATAGATATTGTCCAAAACTGACACAAGGGGGCTGGTAACAAGCAGTCGGCCTCCACCCAGCTCTGGATAATTGAAAATAGCATGAGTCATTTGAAAAGTAAATGCAATCCAAAAGCAGGGTTTGGTGTACTTCAGTAAAGGCCAGAGGTAAAAAGGACGAGGAGCTAATCAAGCAATGCCTCACTGTCTCAGAACTGGAGGGGGGTTCCAAATCCCCATTCAGCAGTCCCTCCAAGCTACACACACAGTGGCTCCAAGGATCCATGCATATGACTGATGTGCCAACATCATTCACAGAATTGACTTCTTTTTCCAGAAGTCGATGCCACAAGTGAACCTTTGAGGTCTGCGGAAGTTTTTATATTAGATTCCCTACAGTATAAAAACAGGTCCTTTGGCCCAACAAGTCCGCACTGACCCTCCAAAGAGTAACCATTCCAGATCCATTCCCCTACCCTACATTTACAAACACATTAACAAACAGATAGATTTCGACCCCATTTACCAACCTGTCAGAAACAGAACGAGAAGTGATATCACCCACCACAACACCCCAAGACACAAATAGTAGGCAGGACAGTACACCAGCGCTTCACTGGAAGTTCACATGGTGATGAAACGTCCGAGAACAAACCACCACCTCAACGAACAGATAACCTAACCTACAACCCAAAATTAAAGTGTTCTCCAAAATCCCAAAAAATACGTGTGGTCTCACCAAGGCCCTCTAGAGCTAAATCTCCCCACTATCTATATAATAGGATACAAGCAAAATCCTTCGAATGCTGGAAATCTGAAATAAAAAAATGTGTTGGAGAAACTCACAGGTCAGGCACCACCTGTGGAGACAGAAACAGATGTAATGTTTCAAATCTGGTACGAAAAGTCAGATTAGACTAAAAATGTTAACTCAATTTCCCTCTCTCCAGATGCTGCCATATCTGTTGAATCCCTTCAGCACTTTTTAAAAATCCAAATCCTGGGGGGTACCACTAACCAGAAACTGAACTGGACTGGCCAGAAAAATCGTGAGTAAAGAGCAGGTCACCTTGTCTCCCCAAACCCTGTCCACCAACTACAAGGCACAAATCAAGAACATGATAAAACACTCCCCAGTTCATAGCAGTTCAAATAACACAAGAGGCTTGACACTATTCAGGACAAAACAGCCGAACTGAATGGCACCCCAAACTCAACCTTCAACGCTCACTCCCTTCACCAACTGTGGCAGCGGTGTGTACAATCTACAAGATGTACTTCAGTAACTTACCAAGGTTTCTTCCAAACCCCATGAGCTTTTCCCCTAAATGGCTGAGAGCAGTAGATCCATCAAAACACACCACCCAGCAGTTCCTCTCACAATCATTCCACCACCTGATTTGGGCAGACTTGCACTTGTACTTTCACAACTACTGGGTATTCCATATTAGTTTATCAGCTAATGAGGTACTGTTGAGAATGTAGAGAAGAAAACAATTTGCACACATCAAGCTTCACAAACATATTAACCAGATAATCTGTTTTTGTAATGTTGATCTGTGGGTTAAATATTGGCCAGTACCCTGCATTTCTTTGAAGTAGTGCTAAGGGATCTTTTGTGCCCACTAGACAGGGCCTTGGTTTGAGAGTTCAATAAAAAAAAGTGGCACTTTCAACAGTGCTAAGTACTGCAGAGGAGTTTCGACCAACATTTATCTCCCCAGATGGTGTACATTTTTGGGATCCTTGTGCAAGGGAAGATATACTGACATGGGAGGCTGACCAGGGAAGGTTCACCAGCTTGAAACGGTGGGGGTGGGGAGGAGAGGAGAGGTGTTGGAGGGACTTTCTTATCAAGAAAGGCTGAATTGGTTGGGCTAGTACTCACTCAAGTTTAGAAGAATGAGGGATGATTTTATTGAAACGTACAAATTTTTTTAATGGGCTTTCATGTTGTTTCCCCATTGTAGGGCATTGTAAGACTACTGGGCATAATCTCAGAATAAAGGGTCAGCCATTTAAGACAGTTGAGTTGAAATTTCTTCTCTCAAGAGGGTAGTGAATTTATGGAATTCTTTAACGGAGGGGGTTGTCAAAGCTCAAACGTTGAGATAGACAGATCTTTAGTCATTAAGGATATAGAAGATTGTCAGTAAAGGCAAGAAAGCGGAGTTGAGGATTATCAGGTCAGTTACAATCGCATTGAATGACAGAGCAGACTCAATAGGTCAAATGGACTACTTCTACATCTTATAGTCCTGGAGTGGGACCTGAAACTATAACTTTGCGACTCAGAGGCATGACTGAATGGCTGATACACCTAACAATGTAAGTGAGAACCAAGATTCAAATCTAAAGCATTATCTCCAAACACTGTGACTCACTTTGATTTGTTATATTCAAACTCTATGTGTAAGCAGTCTTCAATGCCCACTTCCATTTTGATGGAGTTGTTGACATCTGGATATGTGGCGAGCTGGTGCACAATCAGATCATATTCCTTTACCAAGTCACTTAAGCTTCGCACTATTGTTACTCTCAGAAAATATCTGGAGGGAAAGGAAAGCAGTAAATGAGATCACTGGCTTACAAGTAGAATCTCAGAAATAATCTCAAAATAAAGCTGAAAGCCCATAACAATCAGGATGCTACTTTCCTGACACCATATCGACAATGGGCTATAAATAAAGAAGAAAAAAAAAGCAGCGTCAATTTACTCCTGGCTGGAAATCCCGCGTAGCAGTTTAAACTTAAAGCCTTTGCAATCCTTTGATGAGTTTTTAAAAATGTTTCTGCAATAAAGATAAGCAATCCACCTGTGGTTGAGGTCAGAGTTTCACATGTCAGACCAGCTTTTCGCAGAGAATAAAGGAAGGAAGGAACATGCGTGATCAGAGATATTCACCACGACATCAGGAGAACTCCCTAGCTCTTAGAGTGTTATGGGGCCTTCTACCATCTGAGGGAGCAGGTTAAAGTTTACTCCAAACAAGCAACATTTCCAATAATGTGGCACTCCTTCAGTACAGTGAAGTGTTAAACCTATAAACTTCTGCCTCCGGTCTGAGTGCTACTCCCAGAGTTCCAGCTAAGGGAGTACATAATGAAGATGCCCTTCATTGTCTTGGAGATACTATCTTGAAATTCCTGCCTAATTGCATTTTGAGAGCACCATTACCAAAACAATCCAGGTGAAGCCTTACCAATATCTCTGGGTAATAAAGGCTGAATTGGAAGATCAGTCTCACCAGCATCATAAGAAATTAACAAGGGCAGTTTGAACAGATGAATGGGGAAGGAGTATTGATTGACACGTGGAGATGTCTCCATGATAACAATGATATCACACTACTGGAGGAGGAACAGGACTGGCAACTCAATATTCTGGGGCACAGAATCTTCAGGCAAGATGGGTGGGCGGGAAAGCTTTGCCACAAAAGAGGAAGGGGTGTTGCAATATTGATCAAGGAGTCAATTACCACAGTAAGGAGGGATAATATTGCTAATCAGTGATAGTACCACAGCTACAGAAAGGGAGATCGTCGAGGAGGGTTTGTCCACAGAGTCAGTGTGGGTGTAAGTCAGCAACAGAAAAGGAAAAGTCACTTTAATGGGAAGATTTTTTTTAACAAAAAATACAGGCCCCAAAGTAGCAACAGAGACAGAGGAGCAGATTGAGAGGCAGATTTTGGAAATGTGTAGAAGTAACAGGGTTGTCATCATGGGTGACCTTAACTTCCCAAATATAAATTGGAACCTACTTAGTTCAAATAGTTTGGATGGAGCAGTTTTTTGTCAAATGTGTTCAGGAAGGGTTCCTGAAGCAATATGTAAATAGACTGAACAGTGGGAGGCCATTTTTGTTTTGGTGCTCGACAACGAATCATGTCAGGTATCCGATCTCTCAGCAGAAAGCATTGCAGTGATAGTGATCACAACTCCATAACCTTTATATACTCATGGATAAGGATAGGAGCAGATGGTAGGAGAAAGCATTTAATTGGGAGAGGGGGGAATTAGGCAGGAACTGGGGCACCTAGATTGGGAACAGATGTTCTCAGGAAAATGCACAACAGAAATGTGGAGGTTGTTTAGGAAGCACCTGCTGGCAGTGAGACAAACCTGTCCAGCACCGAGACAAGGAAGGGATGGTAGGTTGAAAGAACCTTGGGTGACAAGACATATGGAACATCTAGTCAAGAGAAAGAAGGATGCTTATTTAAGGTTGAGGAGGCAAGGATCAGACAAGGCTTTAGAGGGTTACAAGGTAGCCAGGAAGGAACTGAAGAATGGACTTAGAAGAGCTAGAAGAGGGCATGAAAAATCTTTAGTGAGTAGGATTAAGGAAAACCCCAAGGCATTCTACATTTACGTGAGGAACAGGGGGATGGCTAGAGTGAGGGTAGGTCTAATCAGGGATAGTGGAACTTGCGCCTGGAGTCGAAAGAAGGGGAGGTCCTTAACATGTACTTTGCTTCAATATTCACTACTGAGGGGGACCTTGATGTTTCCGAGGACAGCATGAATGACTGATATGCTAGATAAGGTTGATATTAGGAAGGAGGATGTGCTGGAAATTTTGAAAAACATAAGGATTGATAAGTCCTCTGGGCCAGACAGGATATACCCTCGGTTTCTACAGGAAGCGAGGGAAGAGATTGCTGCACCTTTGGCAATGACCTTTGCGCCCTCACTGTCCAGTGGAGTAGTACCAAATGATTGGAGGGTGGCAAATGTTATTCCCTTGATCAAGAAAGGGAATAGAGATAATCCTGGGAATTAGAGACCATTCAGTCTTACGTCTGTGATGTGAAAAATATTGGAGAGGAATCTGAGAGACAGGATTTATGATTACTTGGAAAACCATAGTTTGATCTGAGATCGTCAACATGCCTTTTAGAGCTAGGTCAGACAGATTCCTGATGAAGGGCTTATGACTGAAACATCAATTCTCCTGTTCCTCAGATGCGGCTTATCCCTCTGTTTTTCCAGCAACACACTCTATTCTGATCTGCAGTCCTCACTTTCTCCCATGAATTTGAAGGGGGCAGAATTCTTTGAGAATGTGACAAAATACATTGATGAACGTAGACCAGTGGATGTGGCATACGTGGATTTTAACAAGGCTTTTGATAAGGTTTCCCATGGTAGGCACATTCAGAAAGGAAAGGGGCATAGTTTACAAGCAAATCTGTGTCTGGATACAGAATTGGTTGGCCCATGGATGACAGAGGGTGGCGGTTGATGGAAAGCATTCAGCGTGGATCCTGCTGAGCAGTGGTGTTTTGCAGGGATCTGTTCGGAGACGTCTACTCTGTGATTTGATGAGGAGGTGGAAGTTTGCCAATGACATGAAGATTGGTAGACTTATGGATAGCATGGAGGGCTGTCGCAAGTTGCAACAAGACGTTGACAGGATGCAGAACTGGGCTGAGATGTGGCAGATGGTGTTCAACCTGGAAAAGTGTGAAGTGACTCGCTTTGGAAGGTTGAATTTGACTGTTAGATTCTTGGCGGTGTGGAGGAACAGAGGCATCATGGGGACCATCTCCATTGATCCCTCAAAGTTGCCACCCAAGTTGACAGGGTTGTTAAGAAGGCATTTGGTGCGCTGATTTTCATTAGCAGGGGGATTGAGTTTAAGAACTGCGAGGTTATGCTGCAGCTCCATAGAGTCCCAGTTAGACCACACTTTGTTCAGTTCTGGTTGCCTCATTACAGGAAAGATGTTGTAGCTTTAAAAGATGGTGCACAGGAGATTTACCAGGATGCTGCCTAGACTGGAGGGCATGTCTTATGAAGAAAGGTTGAGGGAGCTAGGGCTTTACTCATTGGAGTGAAGGATGACGACAGGCGTCTTGACAGAGGTGCACAAGATGTTGAGAGGCATAGATACAGTGGATAGCCAGAGAAATGTTTATAATGGGGGGCATAATTTTAAGGTAATCGGAGGAAAGTTTAGGGGAGATGTCAGAGGTAGGTTCTTTATTCAGAGTGGTGGGTGGGTGGAAGCACTGCCAGCATTGATAGTCGAGTCAGATACAGTAAGTACATTTAAGTGACTCTTGAATAGGCAGCAGACAAGGATTTGGAACACTTTAGATTTCAAAGAATTACAAAGGAATTGATTAAAAGGGAGAAAATAGAGTATGACAAAGTTTGCTAGGAACATACAAACTGACTGTAAAAGTTCTACAGATGTGAGGAGAAGAAGAAAAATATTAGTTAAGACAAATTAGATTTTTTTGATTAGATTAGATTCCCTACAGTATGGAAACAGGCCCTTCGGCCCATCAAGTCCACACCAACCATCCAAAGAACCCACCCTGACCCATTCCCCTACCCTATATTTACCCATTATGAATGCACCTAACACTATGGGCAATTTTGCCTGGTCAATTCACCTGACCTGCACATCTTTGGATTATGGGAGGAAACCAAAGCATCCAGAGGACACCCATGCAGACACAGGGAGAATGTGCAAACTCTGGGATGTAGACTGTCTCCACACAGACAGTCATCTGAGGCAGGAATCGAACCAGGGTCCCTGGCGCTGAGAGGCAGCAATTGTAACCACTGAGCCATCATGCCACACAAATATCAGAAACACATGAATAATTCAGAACAAAAATGGCAGAACAATTAAAAACGTATTTGATTCTGTCTTCACAAAGAAGGACACAAATGTCCCAAAAATGTTGAGAAACACAAGGTCTGGCAAGAGGAGGGTTAAACTAAAAGAAATCAGTACAAATAGGAGGGCAGATAATCTACATCCCAGAGTACTTAAGAAGTGGCCCTAGAGTAGTGGATACATTAGTGATCATCTTTCAAGATTCTTTAGCCTCAAACAGTTCCTATGGATTGGAGTATAGCTAATGTAACCCCACTATTTAAAGAAAAGGATAGAACGAGAAACAGGAAATTATAGATCGGTTACATTTTCCCCCAATGTCAGGCAAGACTCCATTATATTAAAAAAAGTTAACAGCAGAATACTTGGAAAGCAGTGACAGGATTAGTCAGAGTCAGCATAGATTTATGAAAGGAAATGCTTGACAAATCTACTGGAATTTTGAAATAATATAACTAGCAGATTTAATAAGGGGGAACCTGTGGAAGTGGTTTACTCGGACTTTCTGAAGGCTTTCGATAAGGTTCCACATAAGGGAGTAGCATGTAGCCTGGGGTAGTATATTAACATGGACTTACGACTGGCTGGCAAACAAGAAACCTTTTTCCAAGAGGAAGAATATGACCAGTGGTGTACTGCAGGGTTCACTGCTTGGACCCCAGCTATTCATAATGTATATGTTAATAATTTTGTTGATGGAATCAGGTGAAATATCTCCAAGTTTGCAGATGACACAAGCTGGATGGGAGGGTGAGCTGAAATGAAGATGCAGAGATGCTTCAGTATAATTCGGGCAAGCTGACTGAGTGGACCAATGCATGGTAAATGAAGTATTATGTAAGATTATCCACTTCGGTCATAAACAGAAAAACAGGTTACTGAATAGTGATAGATAAATGAAGGGTAGCAGATCTGGATGTCCTTGTACAGCAGAAAGACAATGCGGGTGAAGGAGGAAACGCATCACAGGAACATGCCTTCCTGCCAACCAAGCCTGCGCCGACACAATTGCCCTTCCATACCAAAACTGTCTTCACTTACAGGATCTGTATCCCTCTATTCCCTTCCTATTCACGTAGTTGTCCAGGTGCTTTCTGAATGCTGCTATTGTATCTGCTTCTACCAACTTCTCTGGCAGTGTGTTCCAGGCACATCCATCCCTTGGTGTGAAAAACCTGCCTTGCACAACTCTTTCAAAATTCATCCACCATACCTTGAACTGGTGTCCCTTAGTAATTGACCCCTCCATCCTGGGGAAAACGCCTCATACTTTCCATTCTATCCATGATATTCACAATCTTATAGACTTCTATCTTCTGTCCCCTCAACCTCCTGAATTCCAGTGAAAACAAACCCAGTCTATCCAACCTTTCTCCATTGCTAAAATCTCCCGTATCAGGCAACATCTGGTAAACTGTTTCTATACCCTCACCAAAGCATTCACATTCTTCTGTTAGAGTGGTGATCAGAACTGGATGCAATAGTCCAAGTGTGGCCTAACTAGAAAGTACTATGAAGCTGCAGCATAACTTGCTTATCTTTATAGTCAATGCCCCTTCCAAAGAAGGCAAGCATGCCACAGGCTTTTCTTCCCACTACCTTATTTACCTGCACTGCCATCTTCAGTGATTTGTGGATCTGCACACCCAGATCACTGCGCATATCAATATCCCTAAAGGTTCCGCCATCCACTTTAACTTCCACCTTCCAAAATGCATCACTTTTTTATTTTAAGAATTCCTGCAGTCCAGAAGCAGGCCTTTCAGCCCATTGAGACCAAACTGACCCTCTGACAAGCATCCCACCTAGACCCATTCCCTCAAACCTATTCCTATAATCCTGTATTTCCCATGGCTAATCTACCTACCCTGCACATCATGAAGCAATTTAGCATTGCCAATCCACCTAACCTGCATATTTTTGGATGAGAGGAAACCAGAGCACCCGGAGGATACTTAGGCAGTTACAGGGAGAATGAGCAAACTCCACACACAGTTACCCAAGGGTAAAATCAAACCTGGGTCCCTGGCGCTGTGAGGCAGCAGTGCCACTGAACAACTGTGGCATTTTTCTGACCATGCCTCCAACTGATCTCTATCCTGTTCTATCCTCTGACAATCTATTCACAACTCCACCAATCTTTGTCTTGATTGCAAACTTACTAATTGGATCAGCTACACTTTCTTCCAAATCATTAATGTACACCACGAACAGCAGAGGCCCCTGTGGAACACCACTAGTCACAACCCTTCATTCAAAAAGCATCCTTCCACCACTACCCTCTGCCTCCTATGACTAAGCCAGTTTGTATCCATCTTGCCAGTTCACCCCTGCTACCATGTAACTTCACCTTTTGTACCAGTCTGCCAAGAGGAACCTTGTCAAAGGCTTTAGTGAAGTCCATGTAGATAACCTCAACCACTTTTCCCTCAATCACCACCTCAAAAAAAAAACTCAGTCAAGTTAATAAGGCACATCGTCCTCTGCACTAAACCATGCTCTCTATCACTACTAAGTTCATTTGCATCTAAATACATATAGATCTTGTCTCATAGCGAGAGGATTGGATGTCTTGCTGCAATTCTAAAAGGCCTTGGTGAGACCACAGCTGGAATATGTACACATTTTTGGTCTCCTTATTTGAGGAAGAGATGTTCTAGCTATGGAGTGAATGCAACATAGGTTTACCAGACTGATTTCTGGGATGGCAGCACTGACAAATGGAGAAACTAGACCTGTTAGGACTATATTGACTGGAGTTTAGAAGAATGAGGGAGATTCTCAGAAATCTTTAAAATTTATAACAGACTAGACTAGTTAAATGTAGAAAGCATGTTCCTGATGACGCAGCATCGAGAACCTGGGTTACAATCTAAGGAGACAGGGTAGGCCATTTAGGACTGAGATGAAAAGTTTCTTTTCCCAGAATGTAGAATTCACTGCCATATGAAACAGTGAGGCCAAAACAAAGAGGGGTTAGATATGGTTCTTATGGATAAAGGAACCAAAGCATAAAAGGAGAAATCTGGAACAGGATACAGACTTGGATGACCAGCCATGATCATTTCCCCAGGTGCTTGCAGAAGGTACAGTGAGTGGCTTTGGATGATTTTTTTTGTAGAATCTCTCTCTCTCTCTAAGCCGTTCCACTACCTGGGAGCCAAGGAATTGGATATAGCACTTCAGGCGATGGAAATCAAAGAATATGCGTCGGTGGGGGTGGCGGTGGTTGAAGCAGGAACAGTTTACGGATTTGGATGATCTGCAGAACAGACTCAAAAGGGTCAGATAGCCTACTACTCCTGTTTTTATTTTTCATGAATGAGTAGGGCTGATAATTTAAATTGCTTTTATTTCAATCCAAGAGTCTGACGAGTAAGGCAGATGAATTGGGAACATAGCACTGGGATATTACAGCTGTTACAGAGATGTGACTCAGGGATGGACAGGACTGGCAGCCAAATATTTAGGGTATGAATGCTGTAGGAACGACAGAAAGAAGGGCAAGAGAGGAGGGGTAATGAGGCATTTGATTAAGGATAACATTACTGCTGCACTGAGGAAGGATGTTCTTAGGAGTATGTCCAGTGAACTTATTTGGGTGGAACTGAGAAATAAGAAGGGGATGATCACCTTGTTGGGACTGCACTTTAGACCTGCCCAAGTGATCGGTAGGAAATTGAGAAGCAAAGACTGGGACTGCCATAGTGTTAAAGGCTTAGATGGTGAGGAATTTAAGTGTAAAGGGATGACTGGAAGGTGGGAAGCCTTCAAAAATGAGAGTCCAGAAACAAAAAATACAGCAGTATTCTAGGGATGTACAATACACTCCCAAACAGTGAGTAAGAGACAGAAAGACATATGTAGGCAAACCTCAGAAGCATAAAAATAATAGCATAATAGTACATGGGCGACAGGATGGCTCAGTGGTTAGCACCGCTGCCTCACAGCACCAGGGTCCCAGGTTCAATTCCAGCCTCAGGCGACTGTCTGTGTGGAGTCTGCACATGCTCCCAGTGTCTGCATGGATTGCCTCCAGGTGCTCTGGTTCCCTCCCATTGTCCAAAGATGTGCAGGGCAGGTGAACTGGCCATGCTAAATTGCCCATGGTGTTAGCTGCATTAGTCAGAGGGAAATGGGTCTGGGTGGGTTGCTCTTCGGAGACTTGGTGTGGACTTGGTGGGCTGAAGGGCCTGTTTCCACACTCTAGGGAATCTAATCTGGTAAATAATATGGTATATCAATTTGTCTAATATTGACTGGGATTTTTTTTTTTTAGATTACATTACAGCTTGGAAACAGGCCCTTCGGCCCAACAAGTCCACACCGACCCGCCGAAGCGCAACCCACCCATACCCCTACATTTACCCCTTACCTACCACTACGGGCAATTTAACATGGCCAATTCACCTGACCTGCACATCTTTGGATTGTGGGAGGAAACCGGAGCACCCGGAGGAAACCCACGCAGACACGGGGAGAACGTGCAAACTCCACACAGTCAGTCGCCTGAGGCGGGAATTGAACCCGGGTCTCAGGCGCTGTGAGGCAGCAGTGCTAACCACTGTGCCACCGTGCCGCCCACTAAGTGTAAAGTGTAAAAGTCTTAGAGGGGCAAAATGTGCCCAGGACAGTCTTTAAGCCAGCACATAAAAATCCTACAAACATACTATATCCTAATATATAGATAAAACATCCGTATTCACTATAGAGAAGGCTGGTGTGCATATAAAAAAAGTCAGGGAAGGTGTTGTGATATACTTGAACAAATCAGCATTGAGAATGCAAAGGCTTAATAATTTTACTAGACCCTAAAGTGGTGCTGGACCTAATTTTAGGGAAGAAAGCTAGGCAAGTGTTAGATGCAGTGGAGGAGCACTTTGATGCTAGTATTTAATATTCAGTAGAATTTGAGGTAATTATGGATAAAAACAGAACAGCATAGGAATGGGCCACAATGAATAAACAAAGATTGAAGTGAAATAAATGTTCTGAAGTGCGGTAAGAGTGAGTGCATCTCAGTGTGGTAAGAGTGAGTACACGCATATGTCTGTAGTTTTGTAGGGGTGGGGCTGGGTTTTAATACAAGACAGGTTCTGCCCAAACTGAACTGGAATTAACTATTGCAGAAAGATCTATAGAGTAATGGGAGTTATTCAAAAAAGAAAGAAAAGTGTGCAGGGACAACACTTTCCCATAAAAGTGAAAACTAAGACCAACAAGTCCAGAGAACCTTGGATGTCAAGGTTTGTTAAGGATTGGACAATGGAAAAAAAAAGGAAGCTTATGATGGATACCAAAGGCTGAAAACAGCACATGCCCGAGAGTAGTAAAGGATGGATAAGGCCAGCTTTTAAAAAAAAAACTTGGTGAATGAAGAGGAGGCATGAAAAATTACTTGCATGTAACATTAAAAAAACACACTTCTGGATTTTCTTTGAAGTATATTCGGGATGAGAGAATAACCAGGGAAAGAATACAAGGTAAAAACAATGACTGCAGATGCTGGAAACCAGATTCTGGATCAATGGTGCTGGAAGAGCACAGCAGTTCAGGCAGCATCGAGGAGCTTCAGCAAAATCGACGTTTCGGGCAAAAGCCCTTCATCAGGAATAAAGGCAGAGAGCCTGAAGCGTGGAGAGGATGGATGTGGAAGGCTCCTTTAGGTCCTTGGATGGAGGTGAGGGAGGAGGTGTGGGCGCTGGTTTTACAGTTCCTGCGGTGGCAGGGGAAAGTGCCAGGATGGGGGGGTGGGTCGTAGGGGGGCGTGGACCTGACCAGGTAGTCACGGAGGGAGCGGTCTTTGCGGAAGGCGGAGAGGGGTGGGGAGGGAAATATATCCCTGGTGGTGGGGTCTGTTTGGAGGCGGAGAGGGGTGGGGAGGGAAATATATCCCTGGTGGTGGGGTCTGTTTGGAGGCGGAGAGGGGTGGGGAGGGAAATATATCCCTGGTGGTGGGGTCTGTTTGGAGGCGGAGAGGGGTGGGGAGGGAAATATATCCCTGGTGGTGGGGTCTGTTTGGAGGCGGAGAGGGGTGGGGAGGGAAATATATCCCTGGTGGTGGGGTCTGTTTGGAGGCGGAGAGGGGTGGGGAGGGAAATATATCCCTGGTGGTGGGGTCTGTTTGGGGGTGGGGGGAATGTCGGCGGATGATTTGGTTTATGCGGAGGTTGGTAGGGTGGAAGGTGGGCACCAGGGGCGTTCTGTCCTTGTTGCGGTTGGGGGGGTTGGGTCTGAGGGCGGAGGTGCGGGATGTGGATGAGATGCGTTGGAGGGCACCTTTAACCACGTGGGAAGGGAAATTGCGGTCTCTAAAGAAGGAGGAGGCCATCTGGTGTGTTCTGTGGTGGAACTGGTCCTCCTGGGAGCAGATACGGCGGAGGCGGAGGAATTGGGAATACGGGATGGCATTTTTGCAAGAGGTACGGCGGATGCGGGAAAGAGTACAGCTTATCAGGAACCAAGGCAGCAACCTGTGTGTGCATCCAGAATACATAATAAATCCCTAGGCCCTGATGAGACCTATCCCAGGCTGCTGTGGAAGGCTGGGAAGAGAAGAGAGAGAGAAGAGATTGCAGGGGCTCTAACATTAGTTTTTAAATTCTGGGCACAGGAGAGGTGCCAGAGGACTGAAGAGTTCCATGGTACCATTATTAAGAACCTGTTAGAAATGAATCATGAAACCTCAGGCCAATGAATCTAACATCAGAGGTAGGGAAATTATTAGAAAAATATCTGAGGGACAAAATTAAACTCCATTTGGAGAAACAAGGCTTAATCTGGGACAGTCAGCGTGACTTTGGAAGGGATGAGATAGTGTTGAATAAATTTGATAGGTGACTGAACTATGTAGATGAGGATAGTGCAGTTGGTATAGTCTACATGCAGCCAGTAACAAGGTTTTTAATAACGTTTTACATGGCAGCTCATAGCCTATGGGATTGAGGACAATTGACAAAATGGACCCAAAACTTGCTTAGCAGCAGGAAGCAGAGTGTGAAAGTCAAAAGGCAGTTCTTAAGAAAGGTCACTGGATACAAAATGTTAACTCTGCTTTCTCTCCACAGATGCTGCCAAATAGAGTCTTAACAGTTAGAGTCATACAACATGGAAACTTGCCAACCAGGTTTCCCAAACTGAACTAGTTCCATTTGCCTCCAAATCTTTCCAATTGATGTGCCTTCCAAATGTATTTTAAGTGTTGTAATCGTTCTCACCTCTAACTTTTTCTGGCAATTTGTTGCATACACGCACCAACCTCTGCACTGAAATATTGTCCTTCAGGTCTCAAATCTTTCCCCTCTTAACTAAACCTATGCCCTCTAGTTTTGGACTCCTCTACCCTGGGGAAAATACCTTGGCTATTCACCTTATCTATGCCTCTCATGATTATGTGACCTATGTTCCAGGGTTAAAAAAAGTCCCAGCCATTATAACTCAACTCTCCAGTCTCTGTAGCACTCTTAAATCGTTTATGCACCCTTTCCAGTTCAATAACATCCTTCATATAGCAGGATAATCAGAACTGGATACAGTACTCCAAATACAGCCTTACCAGCTGTAACATGAAGTCCTAACTCCTGTACTCAATGCTCTAACCAATGAAGGCAAGCGAGCCAAACACCTTCTGCACCACCCTGTCTACCAGTGATGCCACTTTCAAGGAACTATGTACCACGACGCCCAAGTCTCTCTGTTCGACAACACTTACCAGGTCTCTATTAGCTGTGTAGGCCCTGCCCTGGTTTGTCTTACCAAAAAGACAACACCTCATATTAATCTAAATTAAACTCTCTCTCTGCCACTCCTTGGCCCAGTGGCCCAGCTGATCAAGATCCCATCGTACTCTTCAATTACCTTCTCTGGATCTCATGTGATTTAACTTTACTAACCAATTAATTTGTGGAACGTTGTTGAAGGGCTTGCTAAAGTCCACGTAGACATCTGCTCTGCTTTCATTTATCATCTTGGTGATGTCTTCATAAATAAAATCAAGCTAGTGAGACATAATCACCCACGCACAAAGCCATGCTGACTATCCTATATAAGTCCTTGCCTTTCCAAATGCATGTAAATCCTGTCTCTCAGAATCATCTCAAACAAATAGCCACCCACTGATGTCAGACTCATCGGTCTATAGTTCCCTGGATTTTGTTGTGGTTCTGTTCACGTATGCGAATTGTTAGCAGACAACAACTCACCAGAACGAAGGACCCGATACCCAACATGAGCAAAACGAATGTAGTGTACAAAATACCTTGCAAGGACTGCACAAAACACTATATAGGACAAACAGGAAGACAGCTAACAATCCGCATACATGAACATCAACTAGCCACGAAACGACACGACCAGCTATCCTGAGTACCCACACACGCAGACAACAAGCAACATGAATTCAACTGGGACAACACTACTATCATAGGGCAAGCCAGACAGAGAACAGCCAGGGAATTCCTAGAGGCATGGCATTCATCCACAAACTCCATCAACAAACACATCGACCTGGACCCAATATACCAACCACTACAGCGGACAGCTGAAACTGACAACCGGAAGCGGCAGGGACAGACCACTATAAACACCGGAGGAAACATCAAAGAAGCGCTTCGCAGGAGGCTCCCAAGCACTGATGATGTTGCCTAGCCAGGGGACGAAACGTTTGCAACAAAAACTTGCAGCTCGGTGAACAGAACCACAACAACGAGCACCCGAGCTACAAATCTTCGCACAAACTTTGAACACTCCCTGGATTTTCCTTGAAGCGTTTATTCAACAATGACATGAGCCACCCTCCAGTCTTTGGGCACCTAACCTGTGGCTGTCAATGATATAAATATCTCTGCGAGGGGGCCAAAAGTTTCTCCCCTAGCTTCCTAGAGTGTTCTGGGATACACTTGAACAGGTTCCAAGGACTTTCTACGGTTATGTACTTTAAGACCTCCAGTACCTCCTCTTCTGTAATGTACACTCTTTTCAAGACTTCGCTATTTATTTCTCAAAGTTGTGGCTGTAGGTTTGCTCACTGAGCTGGAAGGTTAGTTTATAGACGTTTCATCACCATGCTAGTTAACATCTTCAGTGAACCTCTGAATGAAGCACTGGTGGTGTAGCCAACTTTCTATTTATATGTTTGAGTTTCCTAAGGTTGGTGATGTAATTTCATGTTCTTTTTCTCAGGGGGTGGTAAATGGGATCCAAGTCAATGTGTTTGTTGATAGAGTTCTGGTTGGAATGCCATGCTTCTAGGAATTCTCGTGTCTCTCTGTTTGGCTTGTCCTAGGTTGGATGGGTTGTCCCAGTTGAAGTAGTGTCCTTCCTCATCTGTATGTAAGGATACCAGAGAGAGTGTATCATGTCAGTTTGTGACTAGTTGGTGTTCATGTATCATAGAACATAGAACAGTACAGCACAGAACAGGACCATCAGCCCACGATGTTGTGCCGACCATTGATCCTCATGTGAGGTAAACCTAATGTACGAACTCTCAAATTTCTGTGACCATATGCATGTCCAGCGGTCTCTTAAATATCCCCAATGACCTCGCTTCCAACAACTGCTGCTGGCAACGCATTCCATGCTCTCACAACTCTGCGTAAAGAACCCGCCTCTGACATCCTCTCTATACGTTCCGCCAAACAGCTTAAAACTATGACCCCTCGTGTTAACAATTTCTGCCCTGGGAAAAAGTTTCTGGCTATCAACTCTATCTATACCTCACATTATCTTGTACACCTCAATTTGGTCCCCTCTCTTCCTCCTTTTTCCCAAATGAAAAATGTCTGAGCTTAGTCAACCTCTCTTCGTAAGATAAGCCCTCCATTCCAGGCAGCATCCTAGTAAATCTCCTCTGAACCCTCTCCAAAGCATCCACATCTTTCCTATAATAGGGCGACCAGAACATAGAAAAATACAGCGCAGTACAGGCCCTTTGGCCCTCGATGTTGCACCGATCCAAGCCCACTATCCTCCATATGCCTATCCAATGCCCGCTTAAATTCCCATAAAAAGGGAGAGTCCACCACTGCTACTGGCAGGGCATTCCATGAACTCACGACTCGCTGAGTAAAGAATCTACCCCTAACATCTGTCCTATACCTACCACCCCTTAATTTAAAGCTATGCCCCCTCGTAATAGCTGACTGCTGTAGAGACAGAGTTCTTGTGTATGTTTAAACTGAGATAGATTCTTGATCAGTTGGAGAATCAAGCGCTACAGGGAAAGGGGCAAGGAAGTGGAATGAGGACTGTTGGATCAGCCACGTATCAAGGAATGTTGGACCAGCAGGCTCGAGTGGCTGGAAGGTATGCTCCTGGCTCTATTTCTTATAGTCTTAATACATTCTCCTAGAAACAGAGATTGTTGAAGACGGTTAAGGGAATAGGTTTCCTCAATGTAAAGGTTGTTGTTTATGAAAACATCCAGACGAGAGATATTTCATTGTAAATCTGCAAAAACTTTTAATGGAAGACTGAGAAAATCTTGGTAGCGTGAGTGCTCGTGGGAAAAAAAGCATCGCAGCTTATGAGACTGGAACAGTTAAATGAAACATGCAGATCTGGTAGTGAAGGAAAATTACCTCAAGTTTTGAATAACTAGAACGTTTTTAGATTGATTCACTCATGGAACATGGGTGTTGCTGGCTAGCTGGCATTTATTGCCTGTCCATTGTTGCCCTGTGAGAAGGTGGGAGTCAGCTGCCTTTCTGAGCCATTGCAGCCCATGGACAGTAAGGAGACCCACAATGCTATTAGGGAGGGAATTCCAGGATTTTGACCCAGTGACAGTAAAGAAGAATGACACATTTCTAAATCAGGATGGTGACTGGCTTGGAGACACTTGCAGGTGGTGGTGTTCTGATGTATCTGCTGTCCTGGTCCTTCTAGATGGAAGTGGCTCTGGATTTGGAAGGGGCTAAGGATCTTTCATGAATTTCTGCAGTGTATTTTGTAGATATACACACTATCACTACTAAATGTCGATGGTGAACAAAGTGGGTGCAGTGCCAATCAAGTGTGCTGCTTTGTCCTGGATGATGTGAAGCTTTTTGAGTGCTACTGGAGCTGTACTTTTACAGTAAAGTGGGGAGTACTCCATCACACCTGTGCCATGTAGATCATGGACAGGGTTTAGGGAGTCAAGAGTTGATTTATTCAATGCAGTATTCCGAGCCTCTGAGCTACTCGTGCAGTCACTGTGTTTATATAGAATCCCTACTATTTGGAAAGAGGCCCTTTAGCCCAACATGTCCAACACCATCCCCCGAAGAGCATCCCACCAAAAAACATCTCCCTACCTTGTCCCTGCAACCCCCACGGCTAATCGCCAAACCTACACATCCCCAGACAATGGACAATTTAGCATGGCTAATGGCTAATCCATCTAACCTGCACATCTTTGGACAGAGAAAGGAAACCACAGCACCTGGAGGAAACCCTTGCAGACATGGGAGAATGTACAAACTCCACATAGACATTTGCCCAAAGCTGGAAATGAACCCAAGCCCCCTGTGCTGTGAGGCAGCAGTGCTAAGCACTGAGCTACCGTGCCACCCCAGGTGGTGCGTCCAGATGAGTTGCTGGTCAATGGTAACCTCCAGGATATTGAGAGTGGCGGATTCAATGATGGTAACACACTGAATAATTAAAGGTTGTGGTCATAATGTCTCTTAGTGTTGCTTGCTGGAAGAAGTCCGGCTCTGAATTGATGAGATGGGCTTCAAACACTGTGGCACATCTGGGAGGAGGAGAGTTCCCTGGAAGCTTTGTTTCAGGATACAGTCGCATCTGGTAGATTAATTATTTCAAATTTGGTAAGTAGGGTGTCACTGCAAGTGAGGCAGGTCGAGGGATTCTGCATTCAGGAACAGAGGAGCCTCAGCTCTTGACCTTGTCCAACAGGTACGAGGTATTTGCTCCCTGTGTGAATGAGGAAAAGGGCTGCAGGGAGAATGAATCAATTGACCACTGCACCATGGGACGGGAGGCCATTTAAGAAGCAGGAGCAAAAAGACAAGTGGTAGTTGTAAGGGATTCTATAATTAGGGGGATAGATAGTATCCTTTGTAAGCAGGATCGAGAGTCCTGCATGGTGTGTCGCTTGCCCGCTGCCAGGGTAAGGAATGTCTCTGACCAGCTTGAAAAAAGATTGGAGAGGGAGGGGGAGGATCCAGTTGTTGTAGTCCATGCCAGAACAAACAATATCGGCAAAACTAGGAAAGAGGACTTGTTCAGGGATTATCAGGAGCTAGGAACAAAATTAATGAACAGGTCCTGAAGGGTTATAATCTCCGGATTGCTGCCTAAACCATGTGCAAATTGGCATAGGGACACGAGAATAAGGGAAGTAAACACATGGCCAGAAGAGTGATGTGGGAAACAGGGGTTCCTTTTCATGGGGCACTGACATCAGAATTCGAACAAGAGGGATCTGTACTGCTGGGGCGGTCTCCACCTGAACCGAGCTGAGACCAATGTTCCAGCGAGAAAAATAAATGGGCTGGTCAAGAGGACTTTAAACTAGGAAGTGCGGGGGAGGAAAGGGGTAAAACATCCCCCAGTGGGAAACAAAGCAGCAGGTTAACATCTGTAGGGCTGGATTCAAATGCATGGTAAAATATGAAAGAAATGACAGGGAAAGAGAACTTAGGAGAGGTTATTAAAGTCTCTAGCATTGACACAAATAGGACAGGGTGTTTGGAAGGGGTTCACAATCAAACTTCAAGCACACTGGACAAACAAATGACAATGAGAAGAGGGCCTGTTAATACAGGTCTGATGGTATTATATCTGAATGTACACAGTATAAGGAATAAAGTAAATGAGCTTGTGGCACAGATCGAAATTGGCAGGATTGACATGGTGGGCATCATAGAGATGTGGCTGCAAGGCGATCAGAATTGAGAGCTGAATATCCAAGGGTTAACATTTTATCAAAAAGATAGACAGGTGGGCTGAGGGGTTGGGGTGATCTTATTAGTAAGAAATTGAATTAAATCAATAGTAAGCAATAAAGTAGGGTCAGATGATGTAGAATTTGTGTGGGAAGAATTGAGGAACCGAAATGGTAAAAGAAATCTACAGTAGGAGTTATGCACAGGCCTCCAAACAGTAGTCAGGAACTGGGCGCAAGAGACGCTAGGAGATAGAAAAGGAGCATAAGAAAGGCAAAGTTACAGTAATCATGGGGGATTTCAATATGCAGGTGGATTGAGGACATCAGGTTGGTAGGGATTGTAAGAAAAGGAATTTGTGGAATGTGTATGAGATGGCTTTTTGAAGCAGCTTGTGGTGGAGCTCATGAGGGGACAGGCAATACTAGATTTAAAACACAGAACAGGCCCTTCAGCCCTCGAATCCCTCCCTCCTGCACCATCCCTTAGCCACGCATTTAACTGTTCTCTCTCCCTATTCCAAGTGCAGTCTAACCAAAGTTTTATAGAGCTCTTAAACTCAATCCTCCTGTTAATAAAAGCCAAAACACCATATGCTTTCTTAACAACTCTGTCCACCTGGGTGACAATTTTAAGGGATCTATGTACCTGCACACCAAGATCCCGCTGTTCCTCCACACTGCTGGCTAGTTTTCTGCCTGTTTGTCCAATGTAGTGTTTGTTACAGTTCTTGCAAGGTATTTTGTAAATGACATTACTGGTTGCTTGTTGTCTGTATAGGGTCTTTCAAGTTCATTAGCTGCTATTTTTGTGTTGATGGGTTTATGGGCTACCATGATGCCAAGGGGTCCAAGTAGTCTGGCAGTCATTTCTGAGATGTCTTTCATGTAGGTGAGTGTAGCTAGGGTTTCTGGGCGTTTGTTTGGGATTGTTGCTGAGAAATCACTGTGTACCCGTTCTTTTTGAATGCACTGTATAGGTAATTTTCCTCTGTTGTGTCGTTCCTCTGCTGCAGTGTGTGTGGTGGCTTGTTGAAATAATGTTCTAATGCAACTTTGTTTATGGATGTCGAGATGATTGCTGCTGTAGTTCAGTATTTGGTCCATATCTTTTGTTTTCCTGTTGATGCTGATTTGAAGCATTGGTTGTTCGCTCTACTGCAACATCTAGGATTGGCAGTTTGTTGTTGTTCTCCTCTTTAGTGAATTTTACGCCAGTTAAGGGTATTATTAATGGTCTTGAAGGTTTCCTCTAATTTGTTTTGTTTAGTGATGACAAAAGTGTCATCCACGTGGCAGTTTGGGTTGGATGGTCAGTAGAGCTGTTTGTTCGAGTCTCGGCATTACTGCCTCTGCCAAGAACCCTGATATTGGAGATCCCATATGTGTTATCCGTTGATTTGTCTGTAGATTTTGTTGTTGAAGGTGAAGTGGGTGGTAAAGCACAAGTCCACTAGCTTGACGATACTGTCCTTGTTGATGAAGCTGGTGGCGTTTGGTGTATGTGTTCTGGTTCTTCTGGTAATGTAGTCAGTGTTTCCTTGGTCAGGTTGATGTTGATGGATGTGAACAGTACTGTTATATCAAAGGAGACCATTATTTCATCCTCTTCTATCTTGGTGTCTTTGATGGTCTTCAGGAATTCTTGGGTGGCGTGGATGGAGTGGCTGAGTCTTCTACTAAGTGTTTTAATCTTTGGTGTAGTTCCTTGGCCAGTCTGTAAGTTGGTGTCCCAGGTAGCGAGGCTATGGGTCTGAGGGGGCCTTCTGGTTTGTGAATTTTGGATAATCGGCAGAAGCTTGGTGGGTTGGATCCGTCTGGTTTCAGATTTTGGAAAATCGGTCTTATTTATTTCTCCAGATTTCTGAAATTGTTTTGAGTAGGGTTGTGATTCGGTTCTCTAGTTGTGGGGTCGGGTCTATCGTCACTTGGTAAGTATTGGCATCTGCAAGTAGTCACTTTGATTTAAGATAACTGTCAAGCGTCCTTTGTCTGCAGGTAGGATAACAATGTTTTTATCTTTTATTCATCTTTTTAGTGCTTTTCTTCTTTCTGTATTGAGTCTGTTTCCTTTTTCCTGCTCAATATTGGTGCAACTGCTTGTCTGACTGCCTGGACAAACAGACAGAAAACTAGCCACCAGGATACATGAACATCAACTAGCCACAAAATGACATGACCCACTCTCACTAGTATCCTTACATACAGATGAGGAAGGACACCACTTTGGGACAACACATCCATCCTAAGACAAGACAAGCCAAACAGAGACATGCACAAGAATTCCTAGAAGCATAGCATTCCAACCAGAACTCTATCAACAAACACATTGACTTGGATCCCATTTACCACCCCCTGAGAAAAAGAATGGAAGTGAGTTCACCACAGGAAATGACATCATCAACACTATGGAACTCACTGAAGCGGTTACCTGGTATGGTGACAAAACATCTGAAAACAAACCTTCCAGCTCAGTGAGTAAATCTACATCCAAAACCTCAACCAGAGCTACAAATCTTCTCAAATTTCTCCAAGTTCCCTAGCCTCCATGTATTTCTCCACAGTAAATACTGACAAGAAATACTAATTTAGGATGACACCCATTTCTTGTGTTGCACACATAGTCGGCTTCATTGATTTATTCTGTCCCTAATTACACTTTTGCCTGTTATATACTGATAGGATAAAGGAAAATCCAAAAAGATTCCCTCTCCTTTTTTATTCTCCTGGTTTTCCTCTTAAGTGTACTCCTATACCTCAAGGGGTATAGGATTCCAGCTGTCGATATCTGACACAGGCTTCTTTTTCTTGACCAGAACCTCAATGTCTCTAGCCATCCTGTGTTCCTTAATCCTACCAGCCATGCCCTTCACACTAACAGGCACATACTGTCTCCAAACTCCCGTTATCTCAGTTTAGAAAGCCTCCCACTTGCCAATTATTCCATTATCTG
Source organism: Chiloscyllium plagiosum (assembly GCF_004010195.1). Lineage (NCBI taxonomy): Eukaryota > Metazoa > Chordata > Chondrichthyes > Orectolobiformes > Hemiscylliidae > Chiloscyllium > Chiloscyllium plagiosum. Next base: position 12,222,498 of record NC_057755.1, on the reverse strand, counting down.
CAAACAGCCTCCCTCAATCAATTTTTGAAAGTTCCTATCCAATACTGCCAAAATTGGCCTTGCTCCAATTTAGAACTTTAAACTTTAGACAAGGCCTATCCTTATCTGTAACTATTTTATAATAACAGAATTATATGAATTGGTCCCAAAGTACTCCCCCACTAACACCTCAGTCACTTGCCCTGCCTTATTTCCCAAGAAAAGATCAAGTTTTGCTTTTTCTCTATATCTACATATTGAAAAAGAAAGTTTTCTTGACCACACTTAAATTTCTCCCCATCCAAACCCTTAACACAATGGCAATCCTATTCTATATTTAGAAAGTTAAGATTCCCTACCATTGCAAACAGATATCAGAGATCTCCCTACATATTTGCTCCTCAATTTCCTGCTATGGGGGGGGGGGGGGGGTTCTACAATACAATCTCAAAGTGATCATTCACTTATTTCTCAGTTCCACTCATTTACTGGACAATCCCCCAGAAATATCCTTTAAAGTACAGCTGTGATGCTTTCCCTAATCAAAAATGCTACTTCCTTTCCTCTTCTCCCTTTCTGTCCAACCTATAGCAGTTATATCCTGAAACATTGTGCTGCCGGTCCTGTCCCTCCATCAGCTGTTTCTGGAATAGCTAATGATGTCCCTGTCCCAAAATTGAGTTTCTCCAGTCTCAAAAATTGTGTTTTTGAGACAGTCAAAAACTCTTTGTGATTGGAAATCCAGCCAACTACAGATGCTGGATCCCTTGCTGTTTATTGTGTATGTTAATAATCTAGATTTATATGTAAGCAGTATGATCAGTAAACTCACATGTAAATTGATGGCATGACAAATAGCGAGGTGGATAGCCTTAGGCTACAAGATGATATGGTCAGATAGGTTGAACAGTGGCAGATGGAATTTAATACATTTTGAATAGCATTTTGATTACACATTGAATAGCAGGACCCTACAAGTACATAGGAGCAGAGAGATCTTGGTGTGCATGTCTATAGATCATTGAAGATAGTGGAAGATATTTGACTTAATTAGTCAAGGCATTGAATACAAAAGCATGGAGTTTTAAATTAAGATTTTAACACATTGGTTAAACCACAGCTGGAGTATTGCGTACAGTTCTGGTCACCACACTGTGGGAGGGATGTCTTTGCAATAGAAAGGATGTAGAAGCGATTCACCAGGATGTTGCCTGGGCTGCTGAGTTTTAGTTATGAAAGGAGATTGCATAAACTGGGGTTGTTTTCCTTGGAGGAGGAAAGACTGAGAAAAGACCTGATTGAGGTGTATAGAGATCCAAGGGTCGACTGGGAGAAATGTTTACCCTTAGTACAGGTGTCAATAACCGGGGGCACAATCTTCCAAAAGTAAAGAGCCATTTGGCCCATTCGTGCTAGGCTCACCCAGAAGATTAAGATTCATGGGATCCACGGTGACTTGGCCACATGGATTCAGAATTGGAGTAATGGTGGAGGTCCATGACTACCGAGACCTCTGCTGTTTATGATATAATGACTTGGATAAAAATGCAGATGGGTGAGTTAGTAAGCTGGCAGACAACACAAAGGTTGGTGGGAGTTATGGATAATATAGAAGGTTGTCAAAGGATACAGCGGGATACAGACCAATTGTGATATAGGCAGAGAAATAGTAGATGGAGTTTAACATGGGTGAGTGAGGTACTGCAATTTGGGAGATTAAATGTTAAGTATACAGTTAATGGCAGGATCCTGAATAGCACTGACGTATACAGGGATCTTGGGGATCAAGTCTACAAAATTATGAGACGCATAGATGGTGATGACAGTCAGAATCCTTTTCTCAGATTTGAATTGTCTACTAGGGGTGCATACATTTAAGGTTCGGGGGGACGGTGGAGTGGGGTGGAAGACAAGTGCAAAGGAGCTGAGAGGGGCTAGTTTTTTTTTTAATGAACAGAGTGGTATGAGTCTGGAACACGCTGCCAGAGGTGGTGGAGGAGGCAAATACGATATGGACATTTTACATAAGTGCATGAATATGTGAGCAATGAAGGTTATGTGAATCAAGGGATGAGTATAATTTGGCATCATGTTCAACGCAACATTGTGGCCTGAAGGGCCCAATTGTGGTATGCTGTTCTATGTTCTAAGTAGGCACTGACCTTGCAAAGAATGTCCCAGCCAGACCTAGTTCCTATCTTACTCTTATAATTTCACATTTTCCCATGGCAAACTCACCTAGCTTGCACATCCTTAGACACCATGGACAATTTTGCACGGCCATCCACCTAACCTGCACATTCTCCGGCGCTGGAAGGAAAAACAGTGGAAACACATACAGACACAGGGAGAATGTACTAACTCCACACAGACAGTCACCCAAGGCTGGGTCCCTGGAATTGTGAGGCAGCAGTGCTAACCACTGAAACACCATGGCTCACCGAGTTACTCTGGCTCTCAGTTAGCCAACATAGAATGGTTACAGCACAGGAGGGTTAAGTCATGGCAGGAGAGCTCAAAGCAGTGGACTGCTTTTCCTGCTCCATATGGGAAGCTGCACATATTTCCAGTCCCCAGATGAGCATATGTGCCAGAAATTGCTCCAGATGCAGTTCTGGGAAACCCAGGTTTCCAAAAAACAAATAGGAACAGAAGTAGGCAGTCTGGCCCATTGAGCCAGCCATTCAATAGGATCATGGTTGATCTGACATTCCTCACATCCACTTTCCTGCATGATCCTTACAATCCTTGATTTCGTTACAGATTAAGAATTTCACTCAGCCTTTAATATAACAAGGACTCTGCCCTCACCAGCTGAGGCAGCGTGTTCCAAAGAGTCTTAACTCTCTAAGAAAAAATATCTCCATCTTAAGTGGGCAGCACAGTCTCCTCATCTCAGTGGGACAATGGTTAGCACTGCTGCCTCTCAGTGCCAGAGACCAGGGTTCAATTCCCGCCTTGGGCAACTGTCTGTGTGGAGTTTTCATTTTCTCCCAGTGTCTGTGTGGGTTTCCTCCAGGTGATTAGATTAGATTAGATTACTTACAGTGTGGAAACAGGCCCTTCGGCCCAACAAGTCCACACCGACCCGCCGAAGCGTAACCCACCCATACCCCTACATTTACCCCTTTACCTAACACTACGGGCAATTTAGCATGGCCAATTCACCTGACTTGCACATCTTTGGACTGTGGGAGGAAACC
>NC_057755.1:12161613-12219013 GCF_004010195.1 Chiloscyllium plagiosum | reverse complement strand
GACTTGGGAGGAAACCGGAGCCCCCGGAGGAAACCCACGCAGACACGGGGAGAACGTGCAAACTCCACACAGTCAGTCGCCTGAGTCGGGAATTGAACCCGGGTCTCTGGCGCTGCGAGGCAGCAGTGCTAACCACTGTGCCACCGTACCGTGGGAGGTGCTCCGGTTTCCTCCCACAGTCCAAAAATGTGCAGGTTAGGTGAATTGGCGATGCTAAATTGCCCATAGGGTTAGGTGAAGGGGTAAATATAGGGGAATGGGTCTGGGTGGGTTGCTCTTCGGAGGGTCGGTGTAGACTTGTTTCGCCGAAGGGCCTGTTTCCACACTACGTAATCTAATCTAATCTTAAATTGGCACATCTCCATTCGGAGACTGGGCAATGATTCTCCCATGTGGGGAAACATTCTCTCAGCATTTATCCTGTCAAGCCCCTTAAGAATCCTATATCTTCCAATGAGATCACCTCTCATTCTTCTAAACTTCAGAGTCCTAATCTGTTTAACCTTGGCTCTTAAGACAATTCTATCATACAGGGGATCATCCAAGTGAAACATCTCTGAACTGCCAAAGTTATATCTTCCCTTAAATAAAGGGAATCTAAACTGTTCACAGTATTCCAGATCTGTCTCACCAGCACCTTGTACAGATGGAGTAAGACTTCCCTACTCATACTCCAACCTCTTGAAACATTTCACTAACCTTCTTGATTAACTGCTGCACCTGTGTGCTAGCATTGTGTTTCATGCATAAGTAGTCGAAAAGTATGGTGCTGGAAAAGCACAGCAGGTCAGGCAACATTCGGGAGCAGGAGAATCGATGCTTCAAGCATAACCCCTTCATCAGGAATGATGCACAAATACACCCACATCCCTTTGTGTTGCAGCATTCCCTATTTAAACAATACCGTTATTTTGATGTCTTCTCCAAAATAGAACCACAGAAAATGATACAGCACAGAAGGGGGCCATTCAGTCCATCTCATCCATGTGCTTATCCAAGGATTGTTTACATCTCCCTAATGTGGCTGAGTTAACTACATTGGCAGGTAGGGCATTCCACGCCCTTACCACTCTCTGCGTAAAGAACCTGCCTCTGACATTTGTCTTAAATCTATCACCCCTCAATTTGTAGTTATGCCCCCTCGTATAAGCTGACATCATCATCCTAGGAAAAAGACTTTCACTGTCTACCCTATCTAATCCTCTGATCATCTTGTATGTCTCTATCAAATCCCCTCTTAGCCTTCTTTCCAATGAGAACAGACCCAAGACTCTCAGCCTTTCCTCATAAGACCTTTCCTCTAGACCAGGCAACATCCTGGTAAATCTCCTCTGCACCTTTTCCAATGCTTCCACATCCTTCCCGAAAAATGGCGGCCAGAACTGTACACAATATTCCAAGAGTGGCCGCACCAGCGTTTTGTACAGTTGCAGCATGATATTGCGGCTCTGGAACTCAATCCCTCTACGAATGAAACCTAACACGCCGTATGCCATAACAGCACTATCCACCTGGGTGGCAACTTTCAGGGACCTAGGTACATGGGCTCCAAGATCCCTTTGCACATCCACACTACCAACAATCTTTCCATTGACCCAGTACTCTGCCTTCCTGTTATTCTTCCCAAAGTGCATCACCTCACATTTAGCTGCATTGAACTCCATTTGCCACCTTTCAGCCCAAATCTGCAGTTTATCCAAGTCCCCCTGCAACCTGTAACATTCTTCCACACTGTCCACTACTCTACCGACTTTAGTGTCATCTGCAAATTTACTAATCTATCCACCTAGCCGGCGTCTAAGTCATTTATAGAAGTGACAAACAGCAGTGGTCCCAAAACAGATCCTTGAGGCACACCACTAGTAACCAGACTCCAGGCTGAATATTTTCATTCAACCACCACTCGCTGCTTCCTTTCAGAAAACCAGTTTCTAATCCAAACTGCTAAATCACCCTCAATTCCATGCCTCTGCATTTCCTCCAGCAACCTACCATGTGGAACCTTATCAAAGGCTTTACTGAAGTCCATGTACACAATGTCAACTGCCCTACTCTTATCTGCATGCTTGGTCACCTTCTCAAAAAACTGAGGTTTGTGAGACACGACCTGCCATTGACGAAACCATGTTGACTATCTGAAATCAAATTGTTGCTTGCTAGATGATTATAAATCCTCTCTTATAATCCTTTCCTACAACAGAAGTAAAGGTCACTGGTCTATAATTACCTAGGTCGTCGCTACTGCCCTTCTTAAACAAAGGCACAACATTTGCAATCCTCCAGTCCTCTGGTACTAAACTCAAATATCAAAGCCGAAGGCTCTGCTATCTCCTCCCTAGCTTCCAGAGAATCCTCAGATAAATCCCATCTGGCCCAGGGGACTTGTCTACTTTCACTCCTCCTAGAATTGATAACACCTCTTCGTAACTAACCTCGATCCTTTGTAGTCTAATATCTCGTATCTCATTCTTCTCCTCTACAATATTCTCCTTTTCCTGAGTGAAAACCGATGAGAAATGTTTGTTTAGCACCTCTCCGCTCTCCACAGGGTCCACATTCAACTTCCCACATCTGTCTTTTACTGGGTCTATTCCTACCAGAGTCATCCTTTTATTCTTCACCTATAAAAAGCTTTAGGGTTCTCCTTTATTCTATCTGCTAAAGGCTCCTCACGTCCTCTCTTTGCTCTTCTTAACTCTCTTTAAATCCTTCCTAGCTGATCTGTAACTCTCCATCGCCTCATCTGAACCATCTTGTCTCATCAACACATAAGCCTCCTTCTTCCGCTTAACAAGAGATGCAATTTCTGCAATAAAACACTGTTCCCTTATTTTATCGCTTCCTCACAAGGACACGCAATATCTGTTCCTTAAACCAGCTTCACATTTCCATTGTCTGTATCCCCTGCATTTTGCTATCCCATTCTATGCATCCTAATTCTTGCCTAATTGCATTATAATTGCCCTTGCCCCATTGATAACTCTTGACTTGCGGCATGTACCTATCCCTTTCCATCGCTAAACTAAACGTCACTGAATTATGGTCACACTCTCCAAAGTGCTCACTACAACTAAATCAAACACCTGGCCTGGTTCATTACCAAGCACCAGATCCATTGGGGCTTCCCCTCTTGTTGATCCTTCGACATACTGTGTCAGGAAACCCTCCTGTACACATTGGACAAAAACTGATCCACCCGACGTACTAGAGTTATAGCATTTCCCGTCAATGTTGGGGAAATTAAAGTTAATGACCACCCTGTTCCTTTCACTCCTGTCCAGAATCATTTTGCCAATCCTCTCCTCCACGTCCCTGGAACTCTGCAAGGCCTGCAGTGTGACCTCTCGTCACCTGTTTCTAACCTCAGCCAATGAGCCCTGGTCAAACGTTCTCTCAGCCACCGTTATACTATCCTTGACTAACACGGCCACATCTCCCCCTCTTTTACTGCCTTGCCCATTCTTAATGGAAGATCTAATCCCTGGAACCTGCAACATCCATTCCTCACCCTGCTCGATCCAGGTCTCCGAAATGACCACAATATCGAGGTCCCAGAAACTTATCCATGCTGCAAGCTCACCTACCTTATTTTGGATACATCTGCCGTTGAAGTAGACACACTACAAACCACCTTGCTGTCTGCCAGCAATTTCCTGTGACCGTAAGATACTACAAGCATCTCATTAACACACAAAATTACAGGGAAGGAATTCAGTACAGTCGTCATCACTAGAGTAGTGATATTAGATAAACTAATGGGACTAAAGGCAGATAAGTCCCCTCGCCCTGGTGCCTTGTATCCCAGGATCCTAAAAGAAGTAGCTACATAGATAGTGGATGTATTGGTTGCAATTTTCCAAAAAGTCTTGGAGTCTGGAAAAGTACCAGAGCCAATGTGACACCCTTGTTTGAAAATGGGTGGAGACAGAAAGCAGATAGTTATAGGCTGATTATTCTAAAATCTACTGGAATCAAATTAAGGAATAATAGAACATTTAGAAAATCATAATCTAATCAAGCAGAGTCAGTATGTCTTTGCAAGAAGAAAATTGTGTCCAACTAATTTATTTTTCCAAGGATGTCTCACAGAGTGGATGGAGGAGAACCAGAAGATGTATTTGAACTTCTTGAAGATATCCAACAAAATACCTCACAAAAGATTAATCCATAAGATAATAGTCTATGGCATTGCAGGTAGTATACTGGCATGAATAGAGATTTGACTAATGGACAGGAAACAGCAAGTGGGGATGTGGGGTTCTTTTTCATGTTGGTAACCTGCTTACTTTCAATCTCATACAACATCTCAGTCTTCATCTCTGATTTGGTTCTTTTTTGTAAAGGGACCAAGGAATATGGGAGGAGAGTGTGATTAGGGAATTGAGCATGATGATTAGGCTTGGTCATATTGAATGGTGGAGCAGGTAAGTTGCAAGAGGAATACAAACAGTTTAGAGAGATATTGATGGGTTAAGTAGGCAAAATGTTGACAAATGGAGTACAATTTGGGAATATGTAATGTTGTTTATTTTGGTTTGGAGAACAAAAGAACAATAATTATTTAAGTGAATAAAAACTGCAGAAAGTTGAAACACAGAATCACATGGGGATAATTGTACACAAAACGCAAAGCTAACACACAGGTAAAGCAGGTAATCAGAGGGACGAATGGAATGTCGACCCTTATTTCGAGGGTGTTGTATTTTAAGATCAACTATATAAGGTGCTGGTGAGACCATATCTGGAGTACAGCAAGCAGTTTTAGTTGCCTTAAGGGAAAGATATCTTTTCATGGGTTGCAGTTCAGAGAGGGTTCACTAGTTGAACCCTAGTAAGCAAAGGTTAAACAGATTTGGACTCTGATTGGAATTTAGAAGGAGGAGAGGTGATCACATTAAAACATATAGGATTCTTAATGGGGTTGACAGGATAAATGGAGAGAGGATGTTTCATCTTGAGAGACTAGAGGACTAGACAGCATAGTCTCAGGATAAAGACTGAGATGAGAAAGAAAATTCTTCTCAGAGTTCAAAGGTTTTTTGAACTCTTTGTCACAGAGTTATGGTTTTTGTGTAAAGTTAAGGCTGAGACAGATAGATTCTTGATCAAGTATGGACATCATGAGTCATAGGGAAAACTTATGAAAGTGGATGTGAGGAATGTCAGATCAGCCATGATTGTATTGAATGGCACAGCAGGCTCAAGTGGCAGAAAGGCAGCTTCCTGTTTCTACTTCTCACCCATTTTTTCAAATCTTTCAATGGCCTCACCCCGCCTCTCTCTTTAATCTTCACTAGCCCCACAACAGCCTAAAATTGCCAACTGTTCTTGGCCATCCTGATTTTAAACGGTCCACCACCGATAGTCGAACCCTATGTTTAGAGACGCAGGCTGTAGTCTCTTCCTAAACCTCTAAGAGGATGTGAACAAACATCAAAACTTGTTTGATGAAGCGTCTGCAAGGTGCCTTGGGATATGATGTGCAGCATGGTGGCTCGGTAACTACAGCACCAGGGACCCAGGTTTGATTCAACCCTTGGGTAACCATGGGGAGTGTGCACATTCTTCCTGTCTCTGCATGGGTTTCCTCCCACAGTCCAGAGATGTGCAGTTCAGGTGGATTGGCAAAGCTAAACTGCCCATAGAATCCAGGTATGTGCAGGCTGAGTGGATTAGCCATGGGAAATGCAGACCTATCAATGGTATGTGGGTCTGGGTTGGAGGGTTGGCCAACTCAGGCAGAATGGTCTGCTTCCATGCTGTAGGGATTCTATGAAAATGGATTAAAGGCAATGTATGAATACAATTTGTTGTAATTACAAGTGAAAGGAGCATAGTTATTGCCAAAGAGCATTCCTTATGATATGATTTATAAAAATAGGACATTAAAGAAAGATGGGTGATATGCTCCAAAAGCTAGTATCCCTATGAGAAAAGTATTTATTCACACAGCTACTGAACAGCCAATTGCACATTATAATTCACCAAGCATGAATGCCAAGCAACTTTTCAATATCCCTGAAGTCACCATTACTGCCTTAAAAGGGTTTAAATAAATGGATCCACTAGTCCAACTCCATCCAGCCAACAGTGTAACCCATCCCAACCACATCATTAATGAAGCCCAAAGAAATGTCACCCTTCGGCAGATGGAAACCAAACTGCTCTCATAATGCGTCTCACTGGCTCTATGCTTGGTCTATAATGTTAGCTGCTCTCAACCCTGACCCTACAAAGTGGAACCAATGAGTTAAGGAAGTTACAGGAAACAAGTTGGGTGGAGCAAGACAGGCAAGACAGGAAGAAATTAGAAAAACATTTATCAATTCCTAATGATCATCATCCAGTCTTACTGGCTGGAACCACGCAGGGAGAGGTTAGGACTCAGCTCTGATTCCTCCTTAACAAATCATCTTGTTGATCTTAATGCAGATTGTTCCTCACGAAATAGTCGACAGAATGCCAGGGAATTCAGTTTGTCTTTTTTTTGGAGGGAGGGCACCTGTGGGAGGTAGTGAGAGAAACTTCAAACTACTTGAATCTCAAACTGTTTAGCTCTATTGGAAACAGTTACCTCAGTCTGACATTTGCTCCAATATATGACTCATATGGCTTTTCCACCTGCATGAATTCAAACTCATAGGTTCTGCTCTGTGTCAGTTCTCCGGGCAAGGCCAGCTCCTTCACCAGGTTCACAAACTCATGTGTGTTGCTCTTATCACTGAACAGCTCTGGAACATAGAAGGGATAAAGCCAAATGAGACTTATTTAGAAAATAAATGAACTCGACCCAAAAACAGAATGGAGAGGGCGAAATAGAACAGTGTACAGTTTAAAAATGAAGATGACAACAAAGTCATCAATGGTTTAGGTATCATATCAATACAGTTCTTGGCCCTGTCGCTGATAAAACGCATATAAGTCACATTTTAAAAGTCAATGACACCTGAGAATTCATTACTACCATTTTCTATCACATGACTGCCGGATGACTCTCCATTGCCCATTGTGCCCTTCCCATCTGCAATGACCACCCACTATGCTCCTGTACATTCCACTGCCCCTCCCATTCGTGAAGCCCACCCACTTTGCACCTGCCATGCCCTCCCATAATGCCCACCCACCCCTAACTAAAACCAAGGGTCTAGTGGGAAGTGAAGAATCAAATAAAATCAGTATTAGTAAAACAAAATTTACTTGAAAAATTAATGGAACTGAAGACTAACAAATCTGCAGGGCTTGGTGACATGCATCCCAAAGTATTAAAGGAAGTAGCCCTGGAAATTTTCCAAAATTCTATAGATTCCGGAGCAGTTTCTACAGATTGGAAGTTGGCAAATATAACTAGAATTTTTTTAAAAAGGGATGGGTGGGGGGTTAAAAAAAAAAGCAGAATTACACACCATTTAGCCTAATATTAGTCGTGGGGAAAATGCTAGAGTCTATTAGAAAAGACACGAGAATACAACATCTGGAAAGCATCAACAAGGATTAAACAAAGTCAGTGTAGGTTTATGAAAATGAAATTACGCTCAACTAATCACTGGAGCTTTTTGAGTCTGTAACTAGTAGAATAGACAAGAAAGAACCAGTGTCACGGGATTCTGATGGGAGGGGGGCGCGCAATATATTGGAATGAATCAAGAACTGCTTGACTGTCAGGAAACAGAGTGGGGGTGGCAGGCAATGCCTAGTTGTGTATGGTGCTTGGACCCCAGTTATTCATAACACATGAATGACTGTGTTGGATGAAAAAAATCAAATGTAATATGTTCAGCTTTGCTGATGGCAGAAAACTAAGTGGGATTGAGAGCTACACGAAGGATCCAAGGAGACTTCAGATTGATCTATGCAAGTTGAGTGTATGGGCAAACACTTGGCAGATGCAATTTAACTTGAATAAATGTGAAGCTATACATTGAAAATCAGAGTATAATTTACATTAGATTAGATTCCCTACAGGGTGGAAAGCGACCCTTCAGCTCAACATTACACACCGACCCTCCGAAGAGTAACCCACCCAGACCCATTTCCCTCCGACTAATGCACCTAACACTGTGGGCAATTCCCCATACCTGCTCATCTTTGGAATATGGGAGGAAACCAGAGGAAACCCTCGCAGACACGGAGAGAATGTGCTAACTCCATATAGACAGTCGCTCAAGACTGGAATTGAACCTGGGTCCCAGGCACTGAGAGGCAGTAGTGCTAATCACTGACCCACCGTGCCAACCCCACCCCCCATATGCCAAATGGTCTCCTTTTGTGCTATGATCATTCTATGAACCAGTCACCAATAAGTGGGAATTCAACCATCACTTCTTGATATTCAATGGCACTGCTATTATTGAATCTCCTTTATCAATATCCTGGTGGTTACCATTGATCAGAAACTGGACCAGCCATATAAGTAGAGGATATAAGAGTAGGTTAGAAATTAGGAATTCTGAAGCAAGTAACTCACCATCTAATTCCTCAAAGTCTGTCCACTTTCTATAAGGGACAATTCAAGATTGTAATAAAATACTCCCTACTTGCCTGGATGAATTCAACTCCAACAACACTCGAAGTTTAACAGCATCCAGGATAAATCAGTTCACTTGACTGGCATCCCATCAACCACCTTCAACATTCATTCCCTCCGAAGCACAATGGTAACAGTGTGTACCATTTACAAAATGTACTGAAGCAACTCACCAAGGTTCCTTCAGCACCACCTTCCAAACCTAACAACCCACCTAGAAGCACAAGATTCATGGAAACACCACCACCTGCAAGTCTCTCTAAGTCACATAGTATCCCAACTTAGAATTATATATCACCATTCCCTCATTGTCTCTGGGCCAACATAGAAAAGAGGAGTAGGTCATTCAGCCTGCTTCACCATTCGGTGGAATTACGGCTGATCATCCAACTCAATACCGACTTTCTCCCTGTACCTTCTGATTTTTTTAGTCTCAAAAACTATCTTTCAGCCTCAACAGCTTTGTGTGATAGAATTCTACAGGCTCACCATTCTCTGCGTGAGGACATTTCTCCACATATCAGTCCTAAATGGCTTCCCCATATTCGTAAATGGTGACCCCGGTTCTAGATCCTTGGTCATCAGCAACATCCTCCTGTATTTATCCTATCTAGCCCTGTTAGAGTTAATAGGTCAAAGCACCGATACCTACAGTACCCAGCTAATCACTGTTCTGCCAGTCATTCAGAAAAGAACTTTTCATTCCTTGTCTTTGTTGTCTGTCTGCCTCTATCCATGTCAGTACATTACCCTATTTCCCGTGCACTTTAATTTTACAGGCTGGAAAATCCTAGAATACTCTCCCTAAAAGCACTGTGGGTGGCCCTACATCACACTGGTTGCAACAAATCGAGGTGTTCATCACCAACTTCTCTAGGACAATTATTCAGCTAATGTAATGTCCTAGTCTGAGGCCTGTTGTAGTTCAACAGAAGCAATGACATTGGATCTGCGGTCACATAATGAAGTTACTGGAACAAGATTCAGCTTTACCTGGATTGAAGAAAGAGGAACAATCTGGCAATGCGGTGCTAAAGGAATGAGGCCCTGGGCACAGCTACACATTCAGATCACAGCACACCGCTATCACCATTCTCAAGTGAAACCAAACAGCAGAGAGTACAAGTTGTGGGGCTTTTGTGGGGTAGTGGTACGAGGCCTGCGTTCAAGTCTTGCCTGCTCCGGAGGTATGTAATAGTATTTCAGCAAGGTAGAAATACAAGATATCTACAGAAAATATCTATATGAGATGAATGGAGACATATCACCAACTCACCAATCTGCCCAACAAACTCAATTCGAATTCCTTTGTGCTCCAAACGCTTGCCTGGCTGTTTAAAGGTCAGGTTTACCTGGCAGAAAATGTCAAAAAATATTTGATAAATCTTCCATCTAAATTCATAGTCTCTAAATTCACTTTGCTTTACTCTCCTCTGCCCTCCTACTCCATTATTTCACCTATGGCTGCAGAGCATGCTTAGTGGGGAGGGTAAACAGTCACAGGTCAATAGAAAAAAGGTGGAGTTTCTACAGGCAGATTCCAGAAAAGTTAGGAATGAGCCAGACAAGCAGGACCTTTAAAAAAGGTAGAAATGTTCAGAAATACTCCTAATGGGAGGCACTCTTAAGCAAAAACAGGAGGAGTGAGCAGACAATTGGATGGCTGGATAGTTGCTGAAGGTAAGCACATTTGCAATCCCACGGCTTTGAAACCAGTTCTAGGATGTTGAGACCTATACAAGCCAGAAGGGCTGCACTCAATAGTGCCATGACCAGTATCCTGGAAAGGTGGTGATTTGCTCGTGTCATTGAAGTCGGTTTAAACCAGCTTGGCAGGAGGGATAGAAACCAGTTAGTGATTCCAAGAGGAGAAGCAAAGCTGAAAATAACAAAACAAAAAAGGTAGAAAAATAATAAGTAAATACCTAAAGTAGAGAAAACAATAGCTGGAAAATAATCATAGTTGTTCAGTAATGGATGCCATTTATTTCAACACTAGGAAATTAGCAAATAAAAGTGAGCTGAAAACATAGATGGGAAATTGGAAGTTATAATATCATAGCTAATTCCAAAATATGGTTTAGAAGGCAGAATTGGCCATTATTATCTACTCTCTTGATTGCAGTATTTTGAGATGCTGGGGATGTATCATAGACTTGAAACAGTCAGAAGATGACGGGACAAACATGCAGACAACAGGTCTGGATAGTGGAGATTTCAACTACTCCAATATTAAAGGGAGTAAAATGGAAGTTATAGAGGACATAGAATTCTTAAAATACATTCAGGAGGTCTTTATCAATGCCTATTATGTAACAAACCAAACAAAAACACAGCAGTTCTGGACTTTGTCTTAAGAAATCAAAACTGGGCAGGTTCATTAGTTCATTAAATAGGCCATTCAGCCCATAGGATCTGCTCCGCCATTCGATCATGGCTGATATACTCCTCACCCCCATTTTCCTGCCTTCTCCCTATAACCCTTCAACCCATTATCAATTAAAAATCTAACTCCTCCTTAAATTTACTCACTGTCCCATCACCCAATGCAATTTGGGGTAGCAAATTCCACAGATTCACAACTCTATGGGAGTCGTAGTTTCTCCTCAACAGTTTTAAATTTGTTTTCCCTTATCGTAAGACTATGACCTCTCATCCTAGAATGCCCCACAAGAGGAAGCATCCACTCCTTGGCTATTTTGAATATATCAATTTGATCTCCCCTCGTTCTAAATTCCAGAGAGTATAGGCCTAAACTGTTCAATCTCTCTTCATACAACCAACCCCTCATCGCTGGGATCAATCTAGTGAATCTTCTCTGAACCACTTCCAATGCTACTACATCTTTCCTCAAATAAGGGAACCAAAACGGTGCACAATACTCCAGGTACGGTCTCACCAATACCTTGTATAGTTGCAACAATACTTCCTTGCCTTTACATTCTATTTCTTTAGCTATAAACGCCAACATTCCATTTGCTTTCTTTCTTATCTGTGCCTGCATGCTAGTTTTCTGTGACTCATTAACAAAGATACCCAGATCCCTTTGCATAGGAACACCCCGAAGTCTCTCCATATTTAGATAATAGGTCACCTTCCCATTTTTTCAGCCAAAATGCATAAACTATTAAATCAGCGACCCAGATAATTTTGCATTGTTAGAAGGGGGAGGGGGAGACTGGGTTGGAACCAATCCAAGGCTCCTATAAGATGTAATCAGGTGATGAGTTGCTTGACTACTTCCATTTCTGAGTGTAAGTCAGATACATGTTAAATATAAACAGGACAAACAACCACACAAGACAATCCCAAGGTTAAAGGAGGGAGGGATTGGACTGCAGTGGGATGGAATCATAGAAGCAGAGTAGAAGCAGGCCATTTGGCCCATCAAGTTTGCAATGTCCCTCCGAAGGGTTTCCCATCCAGATCCACTGCCCTACCCTATCCCTATAACCCTGCATTTCCCATGGATAACCCACCTAGCCTACATATCTCGAAACACTATGGGCAATTTATCATGGCCAATTCACCTAACTTGCACATCTTTGGACTGTGGGAGGAAACCAGAGCACTCAGTGGAAATCCACATTGACACGGGCAGAACGTACAAACTCCACATAGATAGTCACCAAAGGCTGGAATCGTATCCGGTTCCCTGACGCTGTGAGGCAGCAGTGTTAAATACCGAGCTATCGCGCAACCACTGGAGCAGAGAGAAGGGAGAGATGGAGGGAGGAGCATGAGTGTGGCCGGGAATGAGGGAGGGAAAAAGGTCAGTCATTGCAGGTTGAAGAGGTGGTTTGGACAGCCTTGGAAAATGCTGCCTTTCTAATGAGTTATTAAGATGAAGCAGTCTATCTATTCGGGTGGATGTTGAAAGGCTACAGTGATATTTTGAGGAAGAATGGTGAGCAAACCCTTACATCTTAGCTTTTTTAATAAAATTTATCCCTCAAAAAAGATCATATTGCGGACTCCTATCTTATAATATAGTATGTATATAGTAATACAGGAGGCGTAGACCAATTGGCCCATTGACTGAACACCAAATCTGATGACCATTGTGACAACAACTTCACTGACTATAAAATGTTTGGGGTGTGCTGAGGTTGTAGGTATGATAGGAATACAAGCTCTTCCTTTTAGAATTAGAGAAACAACTCCACGAGAGGTGGTTACAGATGAAAACCAAAAGCTCTGATAATGCATTATATTTTACACCGCATTGGTTATTTTATTAAGGTAAAGGTTCAAATCATTGTATTTTATAGCATTATGTTGGCATTATAACCAAATCTAATTCACAAAGTAACAAATGAAAGACAAGACAGTTTTGATTGGTTCCCTGAATCAGGGCAACACTAAGATGACCATATACATGGTTTACTTTATAAATCCTAGAAGGCACACCCAAGCGGTGCCTGCTTAAACCACATGGTAGCGCTTGCAGTGAAGACACTTCCATTGCTGTTAAACAGGGATCCCCAGCATTCTCACCTGGTACTGAGGAAATGATAAATTGCTGGTCTGGTTCCTGGGTGCAAGTAAATAAATTCAGGTGACTCCACTGTGGTTTCCCTCTAGCAGTACCCTACATATGCAGTGAAAATTTGGAGCTAGAACACCATTGCCGAAGAATTTAACTGGAAAATATATGAAACTCACAGTTTTAGACACCACAGCCATTTATGGAGACCTGGATGCAAAGCAGCAAACAGCAGTGGTTAAGGTATCTGGCAGTATAGTAGGTTCAGGCTAACAATCTCAGACATTTTGCAATGCAGGAGGCCATTTAGCCCACATTGTCTATGCCAGCTCTTCAAATGACTAACTCCCTCGGTGCTGTTCTCCTGCCTTCTTCACATAAGCCTGTACATTCTTGATTCTTCAGACAACAGTCTAATTCTTATTAGAAAGCCTTGAATAAACATGTCTCCATCTCATTCGCAAATAGTGCTTTCCACGTCCGATCCACTCAGTGAAAAAGTTTTTTTTATGTTGCTTTTGATTCCCTTAACTAGTATTTAAATACATGTCCTCTAAGTGGGAACAAATTCTCCATATTTACTCTATCTAAACCTCACATGATTTTGAATACTTCCATCAGCTATCCATCACCCTTTCCTTCCCAAAGGAAAACAGTATCAACACCTTCAACCTATCTTCATAACTCCAGCGTGAAGAATCATCTTATTATGTTGCTTTCTTACTCTTTAATTCCATGAACTCTAATGTTGCCATGCAACTGCATATCTAACGCCTCACCAGTTACTTTATTTCTCCCATGTAGTACAATTCAATCAACTGATAGAATTTAACATCAACAAGCTCAGAAATAACAAATGTATCTCCATTTCCTCACCTCTTTCTTTTAGATAGAAACCACTTTAAGACATATCTATTGTGTCACCTGGAAAGTGACCCTTCTTTCTAAAAGTTAAAATCGACTTCAATTTCTTGAAGGGAAACAATGGCTAGGCTGATTTACTGTCTGGATCAGAGTACTGGCCAGTATAATAGCAGTGAGACCATACGAAACAGGAACAGGAGTAGGCCATTTGGCCCCTCAATCTTCTGCACCATTCAATAGGAGCATGGCTGATCCAACATTCCTCTCGTCCACTTTCCTGCCATTTTCCCACAACCCTTTTGACCAAGAATCCATTTCACTCGACAAGGTCTCTATCTCCACAGCTTTCTCTGGCAAGGATTTTTCATTCCTCTTGCAACTTGCCCTTCCATCTAATGTGCCATATGCAATTTTGGCAAAAGTACATTCGCTCCTGCCCCCAAGTCATTAACATATATTGTTAACAGTTGCTGTCCCAGCATTGATCCTTATGGAATCCCACTGGTTACTGCATGAGAATGGACAAGTTTACCTGTCTACTTCCATAAACAATCGTAAATACTTTCTGGCTTTCAAGGTACTGCCAACATCTATAAAAGGACAAAAAACAATATAGCCCATCAGCCCTCCAAGGTCTGTGCCGACAGGGTGCCCTTCCATATAAAAACTGTCTTCACTTAAAGGATCTGTATCCCTCTATTCATTCCCTATTCATGTTTTCACCCAGTTGCTTCTTGAATGCTGCTATTGTGTCTGCTTTCACCAGCTCCCAGGCACTCACCATCCCTTGTGAAAAATATGCCTTGTACCTCGCAAATTTCCTCCTCTTACCTTGAACCTGTGTTCCCTAGTAATTCACCCCTCAACCCTGGGAAAAAAAAAGTCTCATACTTTCCACTCTATACACTTCTAATAGGTCACCCCTCAATCTCCTGCTTTCCAGTGAAAACAAACCCAATCTATCCAACCTTTCTCTACAGTTTAAAAAACCCCATAACAACATCCTAGTAACCTTTTTTATACTGCTCCTAAACTGCTCCCTTAGAGTGAGTGAGTGGACATCGTTGTTCTTCAGACTAAGTTTGGGAAAAGACCCACCTACAGCAACTCAGTTTACCTAGGGATGGGTACAGATTACAGCATCACATATCCAGGAACAAACTTCAACAATGAGCAAAACTAGTTACTGTATTCCAAAGACAAGATTGTGCTTTCAGTTACTTCTCACCAGCTAATCACCAAGTTAAAAGAAAAATTCACACATCAAATACTGTGGGTCTGGAAGGCACTGCCTGGAAGTATGGAGGAGGACGGTTCATTTAAGATGTTCAAAAGGGCATTAGATAGTTATTTAAACAGAAACAATTTGCAAGATTACAAAAAGGCAGGAAATTGACACCAGGTTAGAATGCTCAGCTTAGAATATATGTCAACATGGTGGGGTAAATGGCTTCTTTCTGACAATTCTGTGATTTTGGTCTTAGTGTTGGAGTCACATGAATCTTGTAACTTGAAAACAGTTTTAGTGGAGAAATTACCAGAATATATGCATTAATTAGCAAATCCTTACCTTTCCAGTTACTGATTCACCATCATAAAACAGATAATGTTTCTCTATTTTACCATCTTCACTTTTAATTTCTGCAGTCTTCCTTGTGTCAGCATCATTGAGAACAATATTGATGTCGCATACCGGAGTAAACAAACCACCTAGGAAACTCTAGAGAAAATGAGAAACTGTAACCACACTTGCAAATCAATAGTAAATTGTTGCACAAAGAATCCTGCTACATTTCACACCATAGCATACACAGACTTTTGTTTCTATTTTCAGGATGTCTCTCACTGGCAATTCCAGTGTTTAGTGCGCACCCAAAAAAGGTAATAGTGAGCTGTCTTCCTGAACCACTACAATCCACGCGAGTTAGGTTTTTGCAGTGATTTGATACGCCCACACTTTAGACCATTTTAGAAGGCAGTTAGTAGTCAACGACTCTGGATCTGGAGTGACATGTAAACCAGAGGGGGGGGGGGGGGGGGGGGGGGGGGGGGGGGGGGGGGGGGGGGGGGGGGGGGGGGGGGGGGGGGGGGGGGGGGGGGGGGGGGGGGGGGGGGGGGGGGGGGGGGGGGGGGGGGGGGGGGGGGGGGGGGGGGGGGGGGGGGGGGGGGGGGGGGGGGGGGGGGGGGGGGGGGGGGGGGGGGGGGGGGGGGGGGGGGGGGGGGGGGGGGGGGGGGGGGGGGGGGGGGGGGGGGGGGGGGGGGGGGGGGGGGGGGGGGGGGGGGGGGGGGGGGGGGGGGGGGGGGGGGGGGGGGGGGGGGGGGGGGGGGGGGGGGGGGGGGGGGGGGGGGGGGGGGGGGGGGGGGGGGGGGGGGGGGGGGGGGGGGGGGGGGGGGGGGGGGGGAGGACTGAACATTTCCTCTCATGAAGAACACCAGTGAACAAACTACATTTTTCAGACAAGGTCACGAATTCTCCTGCTAAGCTGCATGGCTATTTAGAAAATCAGAAATGTCTCTGGCCTCAAAAACATCAAAAGGGACTGTGGAAAACTATTTCAAAAATTGACTCAATACTGAAACTAGACATGTATTGAACTGAACTGAATATCATAAGCACCAAACTGTGATTTGAACTGAAGTTTCCCTATTAGTTTGTGATCTACCAGTTGATTAATAACCTCAGGCTGAGGAACTGATGAGTGTGGATAAAAGATAACGAACTTCTTGTCCCACTACATTATGTTCCACCTGCCAAGAACTAATTTGGGAAATGAGGTTACACACCTTGGCAGGAAGAATGGAGGAACTAATTATTATTCGAACAGAGAAAGACTGCAAAAAGCTACAGCACAAAAGAATTTGGGAGTCCTCATGCATAAGTCACGAAAAGCAACATTGAAGTGGGTAATAGAGAAGATAAATGGGACATTGACCTTTATTTGTCTTAGTGAATGGAGTATACAAAGCAAGAGGTTTTAAACGATAACCAAAGTTAAATCACAGCTGGAATTCTGTGAAGTTCTGGCCTTTTACCCAAGGAAAGATATATTGGCATTGAGGCAGTCCAGAAAAGGTTCACTTGATTGATCCAGAGTATGAAGGGACTGCTTTATGAGGAGAGTTATCGAGTCATACAGGCATACAGCATGGAAACAGGCCTTTGGCTCAACTCATCCTTGCTGACCAGGTTTCCTAAAACTATCCCATTTGCCTGTGTTTAGCACATATCCCTCCCACCTTCTCCCACTTCCTCTGGCAGCTTGTTCCATATACACAAAGTGCAAATACGTTGCCTCTCAGGACCACTTAAATTTTTCCCCTCTCACAAACTGAAGGTGCTGAATTTTGGACTCCCCTACCCACAGCTATTCACTTTATCTAATCCCCTCATGATTTTAAGCCTCTATAAAAAGTCATCCTCAGCCTCCTATACTCCAGGGAAAAGGGAAAAAGTCCCAACCTATCCAAACTTGCCTTATAACTCATACCCTCCAGTCTTGGCAACATCCTTCTAAATTTTTTCTGAACCCTTTCCAGTTTAATAACATCATTACTATAGCAGAGCAACCAGAGTTGTATGCGGTACTCCAAATGCGGCCTTACCAGTGGCTTATACAACTGTAATATGATGCGTCAACTCCTGTACTCAATGCTCTGACCAATAAGGGCAAACATGCCAAACATCATCACTATCCTGTCTACCTGTGACGCCACTTTCAAGACTACTTGCACCTCTAGGTCTCTTTGTTTGGCAACATTTCCCAGGACCTGTACACATTGGAGTTAAAAACAAGAGATGATCTTACTGAAATGTGCAAAATTCTTAGGGGATTTGGCAAAGCTGATGTGGAGAAGGAGTTGCTTCTTGTGGTAGAGTCCACGACCAGAGGATATAATTTCAGAACAAGAGGTTTGCTCGTTTAAAATGAATGAAGAGGAATTTCTTGAGGGTAGTGAATGTGTGAATTTTTTTTTAAACCAGAGGACTGTTGAGTCTGGTTTTTCGGTATATTCAGGGTTGAGATAGACATATTTTTAATCAGTAGGGGAATCTTGGGTTTATGAGAAAGGGCAGGAAAGTGGAATTGAGTATGATCAGATCAGCCAGAGTCTCATTGAATGATGGAGCAAATTTGATTGGCTGCTCCTGCGTTTTACAGTCTTATCTAACAAACTCAGGAATACTTTGGTGCACCTCATCACTCAGAATGTGAACCTGTTCCATTTGTCCAGTGATGCTGTAGGATAGAAGGTGCAATGCAAACAGAAGTTTGACAGTATGAAACACCAGGATTTAACTCAGGATTCACAGTGTATCACTATACAAGAAATTGCAGCCATCTCTTTTGCAAGTCAATCCAATACTAAAGTCCAAGGTGGTCATCTTTCAAGTTAATTTTGATAGTGCTCTAATCTAGCAATATCTCACAAACGTTATCCCTGAAGAAAGAAATTTCCCTCAGAGTTCACTCTCCAAGACCTAATTTCTAACTTGTGTTCCTTTCATTATGTTCAATGTAATTGTGTTGACAATGAACATGTTCGGTTTCTCAAATGTCGATGACAATTGACAACAGACTCCACCTAAAATTAAAAGAATGAACTGGTTTATATGGCAATTCAGGTCAGCTAGAGAATATTCTTCAGTTTAGGTCAATTGTAGGACAAGGGAATCACTGCCCGGCCACAATTTATTACAGAGTTCACCGATTTCCCTTCGAAAGGTGATGGTGAACTACTTCCTTGAACTACTGCAATCCATGTGCTGTAGGTATACCAACAAGGGAGGGAATTCCAGGATTTTGACTCTAACAATAAAGGAACAGTGACATATTTCCAAGTCAGAATGAGAGTTGTTTGGAGGGCAACTCACAGGTGGTGGTGTTCCCATGTATCTGCTGTCCTTGGCCTTCGAGATGAAAGTGTTTGTGGTTTTGGAAAGTGCTGTCCAAGGATCTTTAGTGAATTTCTGCAATGTATCTTGTAGATAGTACAGATTGCTGCTATAGTGATGAAGGGAATGATACCTGTTGATATGGTGTCAATTAAGCAGGCTGCTTTGTCGTGGATGGTGTCAAGCTTTTTGAGTGTTATTTGAGCTGTACCTATCCAGGCAAGTGAGGAGTATTCCAACACATGCCTGACTTATGCCTTGTAGATTGTCAGGCTTCTGGTCAGCAGCGAGTTACTCATTGCACTATTCCCAGCTTCTGACCTGCTCTTGTAGCCACGTTGTTTATGTGCCAAGTCCAGTTGAGTTTCTAGTCAATGGCAACCCCAAGGATGTTGATAGTGGGCAATTGTCTGGCAGTTGTGTGATTTGAAATCTTAATTGTGACTTGTCAGCCCAAGCTTGGATACTGGCCAGACGTTGAACACAGACTGCGTCAAGTATTTGAGGAGTTGCAAATGTGCTGAATACTGGGCAATCATTGGTGAACATCCCCACTCCTGACCTTATGATAAAGAAAAAGTCTTGATG
Organism: Chiloscyllium plagiosum; assembly: GCF_004010195.1. Taxonomy (NCBI): domain Eukaryota; kingdom Metazoa; phylum Chordata; class Chondrichthyes; order Orectolobiformes; family Hemiscylliidae; genus Chiloscyllium; species Chiloscyllium plagiosum. The sequence goes on along the minus strand of NC_057755.1, from coordinate 12,199,657 downwards.
AAGCAGCTGAAGATGGTTGGGCTCAGGACTCTACCCTGACGAACTCCTGCGAGATATCCAGCAGCGGAGATGTTTACTTGGACTTTAATAAAGCCTTTGACAAGGTTCCATATGGTAGACTAGTAAAGTTAGATTACATGGGATTCAGGGGAGCTTGTCAATTGGATACAGAATTGGCTTAATGGTAGGAGATAGCATGGTGATGGAGGATTGCTTTTCGGACTGGAGACCTATCACCAATGGTGTGCCACATGGGTCAGTTTGAAGTCCTCTTTTGATTATCATTTATATAAATGATTTGGATGAGAAAATGCGAAAGCATGGTTAGTAGGTTTGCAGGTGACACTAATATTGGTGGCATAGTAGACAGTGAAGAAGCTGAAAACGTATTGCTGGAAAAGCACAGGTCAGGCAGCATCCAAGGAGCAGGAGAATCAACATTTCGGGCATGAGCCCTTCTTCCTGAAATGTCGATTCTCCTGCTCCTTGGATGCTGCCTGACCTGCTGTGCTTTTCCAGCAATACATTTTCAGCTCTGATCTCCAGCATCTGCAGTCCTCACTTTCTCCTAGACAGTGAAGGTGGTTTTCTAAGATTACAAAGGAATCTTGATCAAATGGGTCATTGGGCTGAAAAATGGCAGATGGAGTTCAATCTGGATAAATGCAAGGTATTGAATTTTAGTACAACAAACAAGGATAGGGCCTATACAATTGATGGTAGGGCCATGGGTGGTGTTGTAGAATAGAGGAACCTGAGGTACAGCTATATAATTCTGTGAAGTTTGCACCACATATTGGTAGGGTGGCTAAAAAGGCATTTGACGTGCTTGCCTTCATTGCTCAATCCTTTGAGTATAGGAGTTGGGAAGTCATGTTGAGATTGTTCACGTCATTGGTGAAGCCTCTTCTGGAATACTGTGTCCAGTTTTAGGAAGGATATTAACAAGCTGGAGAAGGTTCAGAAGAGATTTACCAGAATGCTGCCAGGTATAGAAGGCTTAAGTTACAAAGAAAGGCTGGGATTTTTTTCACTAGGGTGTAGGAGGTTGAAAGACAATCTTAGAAAGGTTTATAAAATAATCAGGGTATAAATAAAGTTAATAGTGCTTGTCTTTTCTCTAGGATGTGGGATTTCAAGGCTAGGGAGCAGATTTTTAAGGCGAGAGGTGAAAGATTTAATAAAGACATAAGGGGCAATTTCTTTTACGCAGATTTGTGGAATTAACTTCCTGAGGAAGTGATGGACGTGAATATAATTACAATGTTTAAAAGACATTTGGCTAAGTACATGAATAGGAAAGGTTTGGAGGGATAAGGGCCAACAGCAGGCAGGTGGGACTAGTTTAGTTTGGGATTATGTTCAGCATAGACTGGCTGGACCAAATGGTCGGTGCATACTCCATGCTGCATACAATGACTTCCAAGAACCATAACCATTTTCCCATGTGCCAGGTATGACCCCAAAAGCAGCAGAGAGTTTGTCCCCGATTCCCACGAATTGCAGTTTTGCTGGGCTCCTTGATGCCATACACTTTCCAATGCAGCATGGATGCCAGGGGCTGTCACACTCATTTCACATCTGGAATTCAGCTCTTTTGTTCATGTTTGAACAAAGCCTATATATAATGAGCTCGGGTGTTGAAAGGCCATGGCAAATCTCAAATTAGGCAACTGTTACTCCAAAATCACACTTTTTCTGCAATCGAGAGCATCTATTTGACAGAACCCAGGCGTGGAATCTGCTCATCTTGCATTCTGATCGAAACATTTACATGACTCCATTCAGCTCTTCGATATTTTTTTCAAGATTTACCGATTATGGAGCTGCATGATCTATTGCAAGAAACACACACAGCAATAGTTTTGACTGAATCAAATCTAATCAATCAATATAACCAAGTTTTATAGTACAACAAAATTAATGAACACACATCTCCCTGCTCCAGTCTTATACAAACCATCTCTCAACTCTGCTGGATATGTCTCAAGGCTGGCTGAACTTGATTGAACTTGCCACCCTAGCTGGGTTCCAGATTGCTCATCTCTTTTTAAAGGAGTGATAGTGCATTCGTATTTCAAGAAAATGGGTCTTTGTCACTAAACCCTTGTGATATTTTGATTAATCAGTGCAACAGGTTCATTGCTGGCAGTTTAACAAATGGATTCACAATCCTTGTGTGAACAACTTCAAAGACTAACTTGTTAGCACTTCAAACACCAAGTTCAGATTTTACCGAGACACTTACCAAGAGGAATTATAATCAGATATATAGCAAGCAAACTGGCCATTCGGCCTAATTAATCCACACTCATGCTTCCTCCTATTTTTATGCATTTGAATCTGCAACTTTAACGAGCTATTCATTTCTCTCCCATATCCTTAGACATGATCCTCCAATAGCTAAATTACTTGGAGGACAGGGATTTAGGGTGTAGGTTTGATATCCAGACGTTTCATTACCTGGCTAGGTAACATCATCAGTGGCGGACCTCCAAGTGAAGCGAAGCTGTTGTCTCCTGCTTTCTATTTATGTTTGCCCTGGATGGGGTTCCTGTTGTCATTTCCTGTTCATTTTCTGAGAGGTTGATAGATGGTATCTAGATCTATGTGTTTGTTTATGGCGTTGTGGTTGGAGTGCCAGGCCTCTAGGAATTCTCTGGCATGTCCCAGGATAGATGTGTTGTCCCAGTCGAAATGGTGGGTTTTTTTTGAAGGACAGACATTCTCATATTTAACCAAAATACAAAGAATTGTAAACTAGATGGACATCAAAGTAAGTTTTTTAATTATCACAGTAAGTATTCCACTAGAATGGGATGAACATTGTCTAGGAAATTAGAACTGCCTACTTTTCAAATACCATTTTGCAATCTTTCATATTCAGAAAGTTGGTTAATAATTCACCCATTAGATAGTAACCAACAATGCAGCATTCCATCAGTTCTATATTAACAGATCAGTCTAGAATTTTAATTCATGCACTCAGGTACAGCAATGAGAAGTGATCTTGAAACCAACTGATTCAGTTTGGTTCCTGTCAGCAATCAAGTGTTTGTCTTAAAATCTTGCATCTTAGTTAGCTGTAAACACCTAAGTAATTGTTAGTCTAAGAAACCTGGCATCTTCTGTGAATTAAATGGAGCAAAAGTTCAAATCAGGTTTCTTGTTGAACATAACGCACAAACTAGCGATCAACAATATAAAGCACTTAACGGATAAACATTCCAAGGCATTTCATAGGAGCCAAATCTAACAATACCACAAGCTTGGTATTCAGCTGTCAAGCACTCTGCTCCTTGGATGGCTGAAGGCTGCATTGGCACATTGGAGGTAATGTTGAATTTCACTGTTGCCCTCACTGGAAGGAGGCACCCAAGTTAAGTTCCACATTGTCCTGGGGCTCATGGCAACAGCAGTGCATGTCAGGAGTAGATTGGTACAGAACCTTCATCTTCTGGATGTACAGCTTAAGGACCTTTCTCTCATATGCTATGTGAATCTCAAACTGATGGTTTGCAGGGCAATATGATCTGCCCTTCTGTACACATTGAACTTATGGATAATATACAGTAGACACCTCAAATCTCTACAAAAAAAAAACACTAGTGGTGCCTCTGCAAAACCCCATAAATCTACTGGCAGTTTAGGCACTGCAATATCCTCTTCCAGGCCTACACTGGACAGGTCATCAATTTCTGACACAGTATTTCAAAAACAACCTCACTTGTCTAATCTTTATCAGGAAATATGGTTACCAGTGGTCAAAGAAAAGCTTGAAGGATGGCAGAGAAAAGCTTTAAATTCAAAGCCTCCCTGAAAAAATGTAATATCTCCACCATGGAAATTTCTTGCCCAAGATCACCAAAACTGGAATAGCAGCAATCAAGGTACGAACCATCTTGAGTATCTCGGACATCGGGATGAGCTAGGTTCAAACAGTAGAAAGTAGGAGAACAGCATCTTTAAATACCACCTGCCCAACCCGTGGCAGAGTGGACTGTTTTGTCATCCCAGGATCCACAACTCTGACGTGAAAGAAAGTCATCCTTGGTCCCAAGGGACTGCTCAAGAAGGTGAATTCAATAAAACACAACATTGCACCAAAGGTTGAGATTTGAACAGTTGGCCATTTAGTCCAGTAGTGTGGAGTACTCTCCACTTGCCTGGATGACTGCAGTTCCAACAACACTCAAGGTGGTTAACACTGTACAGGGCAAAGCATTTTGCCATTGGTCAAAATTCTGGATCTCCCTCCCACCCAACCAGCATTGTGGATGTTCCTACACTACACAGACTGGATCAGCTCAAGAAGGCAACTAAGCAACATCTCCTACAGATCAATTAGAGTTGAACAGTAACTGCTGGTTAGCCAGCAGAGGCCAAATCCTGTAGAAAGAATAAATTTATTTTAGAAATCACACTTCATAAAAGTACAATAAAATAAACTATTTGGTCACTGAGGTGGGGAGCAAAGGATAAAAGTGAAGGAGTAACCTTTGGAGCTTTTGCCTCAGCAATGGCTTAGCAACTTAAATCAGAAAGACGAGGCCAGAAATAAGCTGTGCACAAATATCGTGGGAGGGTTGCAGTATGAGTGATAGAGAAGGTTGCCAGGGCTGGAGGAGGTTACACTCTTAGGGAGTATTGTACGGATGGAGGATATTACAGAGATGGGGAATGTTGAGGCCAAGGATGGATTTAAACACAACATTAGAATTTTAAGACCAAGGCATTGTTTTATTTGAAGTCCATATATGAACAGTTCGCCCAAAACCTACATTCAAAAATTCTGATGCTCATGATCATTTGTGCTTAGAGCAGTTTAAAAGTACTAATTTATTCGCAGGTTTTCCTGTTCTATTATCATCACAGGTGATGATAAAGGCAAAATCTCCATCAAATAACCCCACTTTGGACCAGCAATCCCTCAATTTAATGGCTATGTTTATTGATGATCACGTCAGGCTTACGTAGCACTAATGTCTTCAGTCTCTTGTTTAAAAGATGTGAAGCTAGTACTTAACAAACACACTCTTTAGATTCAACCATCTAGATCCAGTGGAAGAATGGTTAAAAATCCAATAACATGACATGTTCGTAGTTTCAATTATTTGTTACTTTTCTCTTAGCACAGCATTCCTGCAATGGCTGTACCTCAACCACTTTGACAAAGGCCATACTACACTGAAACCATGTGAGGAAACATTTTGAAACTTCACTTCAGGTACTCAAAGAAAATCTATCCCTATTCATTCAGGATGACGCAACCATCCTGGACTTTATAGGTCCATTCTGTATTTGAGATGGCCATGCAGTGTATGGAGCGATTTGCTACCAGGATACTTTGCCTTCTCTCCTCTTCCCATCAGCCTGGACCACAACCCCTCTTCCTACTTATATTGACCATGTCCTTTTTTCTCCCCCCTAGACAGCCAGTTATGCTCAATATCACAGTTATGCTCAATTTTAAAAACCTCAATCCCCTATTGGCCTTAATCAGTTCAGTGGAAATAGTTCCAGTATTTCAAATCTCCTCCATGTAACTGTAGTGGCCTAATGCTATCATCCTAGTCCTCCAAGGTGTTAAATTGTCCATTCTATCTTTAGCTGTTAAAATTGCTTACAGAACATGACATTTTGGTTGACATGGATCAGTTTGGGCCAAAGGGCCTGACTTCATGCCCTATGATTCTATACTTGTGGCTGAATCTTAAGTATAGTTTTATCCTCGTACTTAATTTGTTTGTGAAATGCCAACTACTGATTGCCTTTGTCATGACCTGGGGAAGTGGAGGTGGTGCAAGGCCAACACATGCACAAAGTTAGAGAGTGGATTCTGGATAATCGAAGATGGAGGATGGGAAAAATTTCTGGCTGTAATAGCTGCTCCTTTTCTGAGGTATTGGAGATGATTTCCTCGAATTCCAGGAGCAGCAATTGCTGTTTTATATGCTGTTGCATTGTTTTGGACGTTTAGGGGAAAAAAAGGTCAAAACAACAGCACTTGTAAAAGGGAGCACATGGTGGTCAGTGTGAGAGAGAGCGAGAGTGAAAAAATCATTGCTAACTGACAGAGATAGCAGTTACTGCTTGGACATCAGAGTGCATCTGGGAAAATTAAAAAAGTGAAATTCACAACTAATCTTGGAGGAACCTGAGAGGGGTCACAGCACAGAAGCAGATAAGTGGATTTTAAGCATGGCCTTAAAATAAGTCTGCAGTGTTGAGTAGAGTGTGTTCTTTCTTGATTATATGTTTTATTGAGCTATGTCTCTTGATTAAACTTAAAATATAAGCCATAAGTATTCATTTAACTTAGAGCAATATTTTGTAGAGGAATAAGACAGTGCTATTTTCTGGGTTTGTAGATTGAAAGCAGCAAAAATGGCCCTTAGGAGAGTGATATGCTCTTCTTGCGGATGTGGGAGTTTAGGGAAAGTTTATGGGTTACTGAGGATTATATCTGCAATAAATGCTGTTGGTTGCGAATCCTATCAGATCAAATGGATCGGTTGGAGAGGCAGTTAGAAGCAATGAGGAATTTACAAGAGCAAGGGGATGTGATGGATGGCGATTATAGGAAGGGGGAAAAAGTATCAGATACAGTCACATAGATGGGTTAACTCCAGGAAAGGTAAGAGGTATGCAGGTAGTGCAGGAGTCTTCTGTGGCTATCTCCATTTCAAACAAGTATGCTGTTTTGGAAAATCTAAGGGAGGATAGATTCTCAGGGGAACGTAGCACGAACAGTTACTGGTATTGAGACTGGCTCTAATGTAATGAGAGGTACTTCGGGTTCCAAACGATCAATTATGTTAGGGGACTCTATAGTCAGAGGTACAGTCAGCCGTTTCCGTGGCCAGCAGCGAAAAATCAGAATGGTGTGTTGCTTCCCTGGTGCCAGGATCAAGGATGTCTCAGAGGATGCAGAATGTTCTTAAGGGGGAAAGAGGGTCCAGCAGGATATCATTGTACACATTGGAGCCAATGACATTGGAAGGAAAGAGATTGAGATTCTGAAGGGAGATTACAGAGAGTTAGGCAGGAATTTAAAAAGGAGATCCTCGAGAGTAGTAATATCTGGATTAGTCCCAGTGCTATGAGCTAGTGAGGGCAGGAATAGGAAGATAGAGCAGATGAATGCATAGCTGAGGTGGTGTTGTACGGCAGAAGGATTCACTTTTTTGTAAGCTGTTTTGGGGTAGAAGTGACCTGTACAAGGAGGACGGATTGCACCTAAATTGGAAGGGGACTAATATACTGGCAGGGGGATTTGGTGGAGCTGCTCGGGAGGAATTAAACTAATAAGATGGCGGGATGGGACCCAGAGAGATAGTGAGGAAAGATTTCAATCTGAGACTTCTACAGTTGAGAACAAAAGCGAGTCAAACAGTCAGGGCAGGCAGGGACAAAGCAGAGAACAAGGTAGAACTGATAAATTAAACTGCATTTATTTCAATGCAAGAGGCCCAACAGGGAAGGCAGATGAACTCAGAGCATGGTTAGGAACATGGCTCAGGGACGGACAGGACTGGCAGCTTAATATTCCAGGATACAAATACTACAAGGAGGACAGAAAGGGAGGCAAGAGAGGAGGGGAAGTGATGTTTTTGATAAGGGATAGTATTACAGCTGTACTGAGAGAGGATATTTCTGGAAATACATCCAGGGAAGTTATTTGGGTGGAACTGAGAAATAACAAAGAGATGATCACCTTATTGGGATTGTATTATAGACCCCCTGATAGTCAGAGGGAAATTGAGAAACAAATTTGTAAGGAGATCTCAGTTATCTTTAAGAATAATAGGGTGGTTCTGGTAGGGGATTTTAACTTTCCAAACATAGACTGGGACTACCATAGTTTTAAGGGTTCAGATGGAGAGGAATTTGTTAAGTAAGTACAAGAAAATTTTCTGATTCACTATGTGGATGTACCTATTAGAGTAGGTCAAATTTTGCACCTTCTCTTGGGAAATAAGGCAGGGCAGGTGACGGAGGTATCAGTGAGGAAGCACTTTGGGACCAGCGACCAATAATTCTATTAGTTATAAAATACTGATGGAAAAGGATAGACCAGATTTAAAAGTTGAAGTTCTAAATTGGAGGAAGGCCAAATTTGACGGTATCAGGCAAGAACTTTTAAAAACTGATTGGGGACAGATGTTTGCAGGTAAAGGGATGACTCGAAAATGGGAAGCCTTCAGAACTGAGATAATGAGAGTCCAGAGAAAGTATATTCCTGTCAGGGTGAAGGGAAAGGCTGATAGGCATAGAGAATGCTGAAGAAGGGCTAATGCCCGAAACGTCGATTCTCCTGTTCCCTAGATGCTGCCTGACTTGCTGCGCTTTTCCAGCAACACATTTCCATCATAGAGAATGCTGGATGACTAAAGAAATTGAGAGCTTGGTTAAGAAAAAGAAGAAAGCAGGATAGATCAAGTGAATCCTCAGAAGGACTATACTTGATAAAGAAATCAGGAGGGCAAAAACGGGACATGAGATAGCTTTGGCAAATAGAGTTGAGAATCCAAAGGGTTTTTACAAATACATCAAGGACAAAAGGGTAATGAGGACGAGAATAGGGCCCCTCAAAGATAAGCAAGGCAGCCTTTGTGTGGAGGTGCAGGAGATGGGGGAGATACTAAATTTTACATCAGTGTTTACTGTGGAAAAGGACATGGAAGATATAGAATGTTGGGAAAATGTCCATAATACAGGGGAGGAAGTGCTGGATGTCTTGAAACGCATCAAAGTGGATAAATCCCCAGGACCTGATCAGGCGTACCCTAGAACTCTGTGGGAAGCTAGGGAACTGATTGCTGGACCTCTTACTGAGATATTTGTATCATCGATAGTCACAGGTGAGATGCCAGAAGACTGTAGGTTGGCTAACGTGGTGCCACTGTTTAAGAAAGGTGGTAAGCCAGGAAATTATAGACCAGTGAGCCTGATGTCGTTGGTGGGCAAGTTGTTGGAAAGAATCCTGAGGGACAGGATGTACATGTGTTTGGAAAGGAAAGGACTGATTAGGGATAGTCAACATGGCTTTATGCGTGGCAAACCATGTCTCACAAACTTGCTTGAGTTTTTTGAAGAAGTAACAAAGAGGATTGATGAAGGCAGAGCAGTAGATGTGATCTATATGGACTGCAGTAAGGCGTTCAACAAGGCTTCCCATGGGAGACTGGTTAGCAAGGTTAGATCGCATGGAATACAGGGAGAACTCGCTGTTTGGATACAGTACTCGCTCAAAGGTAGAAAGACAGAGGGTGGGAGGTGGAGGGTTGTTTTTCAGACTGGAGGCCCATGACCAGTGGAGTGCCACGGGGATTGGTGCTGGGTCCACTACTTTTCATCATTTATATAAATGATTTGGATGTGAGCACAAGAGGTATAGTTAGTAAATTTGCAGATGACACCAAAATTGGAGCTATAGTGGACAGCAAAGGAGGTTACCTCAGATTACACCTGGATCTTGATCAGATGGGCCAATGGGCTGAGAAGTGGCAGATGGAGTTTAATTTAGATAAATGCGAGGTGCTGCACTTTGGGAAAGCAAATCTTAGCAGGACTTATACACTTAATGGTAAGGTCTCCAGGAGATTTGCTGAACAAAAAGACCTTGGAGTGCAGGTTCATAGCTCCTTGAAAGTGGAGTCGCAGGTAGATAGGATAGTGAAGGCGGCATTTGGTATGCTTTCCTTTATTGGTCAGAGTATTGAGTACAGGAGTTGGGATGTCATATTGCTGCTGTACAGAACATTGGTTAGGCCACTGTTGGAATATTGCGTGCAATTCTGGTCTCCTTCCTATCAGAAGCATGTTGTGAAATTTGAAAGGGTTCAGAAAAGATTTACAAGGATGTTGCCAGGGTTGGAGGATTTGAGCTATAGGGAGAGGTTGAATAGGCTAGAGCTGTTTTCTCTGGAACGTCGGAGGCTGAGGGGTGACTTATAGAGGTTTATAAAATCATGAGGGGCATGGATAGGATAAATAGACAAAGTATTTTCCCTGGGGTGGGGGAGTGCAGAACTAGATGGCAGAGGTTGAGGATGAGAGGGGAAAGATAAAAAAAAGAGACCTAAGGGGCAACTTTTTCATGCAAAGGGTGGTGCGTGTATGGAATGAGCTGCCAGAGGAAGTAGTGGATGCTAATACAATCACAACATTGAAAAGGCATCTGGATGGGTATATGAATAGGAAGGGTTTGGAGGGATATGGGCCAGATGCTGGCAAGCAGGACAAGATTGAGTTGGGATATCTGGTTGGCATAGACGAGTTGGACCGAAGGGTCTGTTTCCATGCTGTACATCTCTATGACTCTAAATGCTGATATGCCACCACCATGGAACATAGCAATCCATGTTGTGAAGGTGCTCCAGGACGAGGGCAGGGGGGGGGTTGTCATTAGACTCAGTAACTGAGGCCTGGAGTTCCAGAGAGTTCACTGGGCTTGGGTCAGAGGAATTTGGGTGAGAGGCAATACTGTTAGGTAAAATACTCCTGATTATTGACCCCAGCAGCTATAGTAGAATAGCAAATAAAGTCCCAGCTTTCTGTAGCATAAATGTTATAACCTCCATATCCTACTTGGCGATGGAGCTGACAAGTGTTGCTGCCATCTTTCCGGGCGATTGTACATATAACGTTAGTGGGTATCTATAGCATTTCAAAAAACAGGAGCACTAATCAAGCATGCTTAATCATCGTTATTCAGCTTTTACATCAGATACAGGGTACAACCTGACTGTGCTGGTGTTAACGTTCCAATAAAGCCTCCTCTCACCCGTTATCATCTAACTTTGCCATAATACTCTTTTCACTTTGCACTCACGTTTGTCCTGCATCCTCTTAAATAAGCAGCATATAAAAATATATAAGTGCTATTCATTTCAACTACCCCTTATGGAATTATTAAATTCACTATCAGATATATGACACTGACTGCCTCCAGTCATACTGTCACAGAGTCTCAGAATTGTTAAAGTGCAGATGGAGACTATTCAACTTATCGTGCCCACACCAGCTCTCCAATCGAGCAATTCATTTAGCATCACTTCCCTGCCTTCTCCCAGTAAAATAAACTTCCTTTTCTAATTATTAGCCGAATTTCCTTTTGAAAACATTTCTCAGACATTGCATTCTAGTTGTTAAATGACTCACTGGAAGAAATAGTTTTTTTTCTCATCACTTTAGCTTCTTTTTTTAAATCAATTACTTTATACCTGCACCCACTCTTTTTCAATCCCTTCACAAGTGTAAATACTGTCACCCATTCTGACCCAGCACCTCAGGATTTTGAACACCTCAATCAAATTTTCTCAGCCTTCTCTTCACCACGGATACCAGTCTAACTTCTCCAATCTATCTTAACTGAAGTGCCTCATCCCCAAATCATTATTTGGAATCTTTTCTGCCCTCTCTCAAATGAATTCAATGCCGTTCTAAAGCATCCAGAACAGGACACAATTCTCCAACTCAGTCGAACTAGTGTCTTAAACAAAATTCAACAGAATCTCCTTGTTCCTGTGATCAGTAATTTCTAGGACTTTTAAAAAATATTAACAGCTCTTTTTACCTATCCTGCCACCTTTAGTGACTTATGACGTATTAACACAGTCATCTCTGCTCATGTAATTCCTTCACTTTATGTTCGAAAAGTGTGGCACTGGAAAAGCACAGCAGGTCAGGCAGCATCCAAAGAGCAAGAGAGTTGACGTTTCAGGCATAAGCCCTTCATCAGGAATGTGACACATTCCTGATGCAGGGCTTATGCTCAAAACGTTGACTCTCCTGCATCTTGAATGACTAAACTTTTCGACTTTGACTCTCCAGCATCTGCAGTCCTCTTTTCTCCTTCATTTTATATTGTCTATTTATGTTCTTCCTATCCAAATGAATTAGATTACTTACTTAGTGTGGAAACAGGCCCAACAAGTCCACACCGACCCTCCGAAGAGTAACCCACCCAGACCCATTCCCCTACATTTACCCCTTCACCAAACACTATGGGCAATTTAGCATGGCCAATTCACCTAGCGTGCACATCTTTGTGACTGTGGGAGGAAACCGGAGCACCCGGAGGTAACCCACGCAGACACGGGGAGAATGTGCAAACTCCACACAGACAGTTGCCCAAGCTGGGAATTGAACCCGGGTCTCTAGCGCTGTGAGGCAGCAGTGCTAACCACTGTGCCACCGTGCCACCCCTGTATTTCTCCACATTGAACTTCATCCACTCATTCCACCAACTTTCTGAAATTCCAGAAAGTTCACAATGCGATATTATCATCTGCAAACTTTGAAAATAACCCGTGTATCAAGGTTTAGATCATTAATATATATCAGGAAAAGTAATGGTCCAACACTAACTTCTGGGAAACTCCACTGCAAACCTTCCCCTACCCAAAAGACACCCAATTAAACATTAAACTTTCCTGTCAGCAAACATATTTCATATCTATGTCACTTCTGCCCCTTTTGTTCTGTGCTATGTTGCCCTGTTGCACAACACTCTATTCTTTTAGAAGTTTCCCACAAGAATAAACATTATATATCCGATCAATCGGAACCTTCCATAAATTTCAAGGTCTCTCAGATTTCTGGCACCATCCTTATAAATCTTCTCTGCACATTGTTCTCTACAGCCTTTGCTAAAAGCATAATATTCAGAACTGCATACAGTAGCCTCAGCGCAGTCTAACCAAGGTTCAGTACAGATTTAGCATCACTTCCTTACTTTTCAATTATACCCCTCTATAAAGAATTCACAGTGCTTTATCGGTTATATTTAAATAGCCTTGCTAACCTTTGGTGAAACATTTAGGGATTTAAGAAAGGCTACAAGGAAAAGCCTGATGCCAGTGGTGGGCAATTTGTTGGAGGAGAGACTGAGAAACTACTTGCAATTGAAAGGTCAAGGATTGATTTGGGATAGTCAGCATGGCTCTGTGCATAGGAAATCATGTCTCACTAACTTGATTATGAGTAAAGTAAGCTAGTAAAGTTAGATCATATGGGAACTAGGGAGAGCTAGCCAATGGGATACAAATTGGCTTGTTGGTAGAAAACAGAAGGTGATGGTAAGGGTTGTTTTTGAAACTGAAGGCTTGTGACTAGCAATGTGCCACAAGGATCAGCACTGGGTCCACTGTTATTCACCACTAATATAAACAATTTGGACGAGAATATAAGAGGCATGGTTAGTAAGTTTGCAGTGACAGTAAAATTGGTGGTATAGTTGTCTACAAAGTTTATCTAAGATTACAATGGGATCTTCTTCAACTGGGTTAGTGGGCAGATGGAGATTAATTTAGATAAATGCAAGTGTCGCATTTTAGTAAGACAAACCAAGGCAGGACTTACACAGTTAATTGTAGGGTCCTGGGGAGTGCAGGTACATAGTTCCTTGAAAGTGGCATCTCAGGTAGACAGGGTGGTGAAGGCTGCGTTTGGTACTCAATGTGCCTTCAGTGCATTGAGTACAGGAGTTGGGACGTCATGTTACGGCTGTAAAAGACATTAGTAAGGCCACATTTGGAGTACTGCATACAATTCTGGTCACCCTGTTACAGGAAGGATCTTATTAAGCTGGAAAGGATGCAAAAAAGATTTACAAGGATGTTACCAAGACAGAGGATTTGAGTATAAACAGTGGACAGATAGGCTGAAGGACTTTTATCCTGGAGTGCAGCAGGCTGAGGCGGGTAACCTTATGGAGGTTTATAAATTCATGAGGGACATAAGGTGAATAGCCGAGGCCTATTCCTCAGGGTAGGAGTGTCTAAATTAGACGGCATAGGTTTAAGGTGTGAGGGAAAAGATTTAAAAGGAATCCGAGAGGCAACTATTTCATGCGTATGTGGAATGAGCTGCCAGAGGATGTGGTAGAGGCAAATATAATTACAACATGTAAAAGACATTTGGACAGATACACAGATTGGAAAGGTTAGAGGGGATATGGGCCAAACACAGGAAAACAGGACTAGTTCAGTTCAGGAAATCTGGTCGGCATGTATGACTTTATGACTGGAGTATTTTAACCTTTTGTTCCTCTTCCCAACCTTGGCTAGTACATTTTAAGTAATCTGGGTTGAGTGTGGGGTGCTGGAAAAGCACAACAGGTCAAGCAGCATCCAAGGTGCAGGAGAATCGACGTTTCGGGCAAATGCCCTTCAACAGCAGCTTTTGCCCGAAACATCGATTTTCCTGCTCCTCGGATACTGCCTGACCTGCTGTGCTTTTCCAGCATCACACACTCAATTCTAACCTCCAGCATTTGCAGTCCTCACTTTCACCTACATTTCACCTACTTCATGCTTAACCAGTGTTAAACTTGATTTTGTCAAGTATTTACCTATTCTAAACGTTTACTAATGTCCTCCTGCAATTTGTTGCAATTATCCTCAGTACTAATTGAGAAATTAGTGTTTTTGACTTCAAATCTAAACAGTTGATGTAAATAATGAACAGCAGGGTCATTGTACTAGTGCTAGTGGAACACTCCTTCCCACCTTCTGTACTGCAGTCAGCGAGCCAACGGTTCTTCCACTTGCCCTGGACTCCACATCCTCTAGGTTTATTCTTTAGAGTATTATGGTAACCCTATCAAAGTGCTTTTGAGAACAAATAAACAACATTGATGGCATCACAATCATCTAGGTTTGTAATCAATATGTCTATTTATGAAGCCCAATATCTTCTAGGCTTTGCATACTGCTCTCTCAATATGGCCTGCTATCTTCAAGAATCTAGGCACATGCAGACCCAGGTAACCTATCTACCCATATATAACTAGCCTTTCCAGTACCCCTTAATTTTCTCTCACACTGTTGCTTCCACAATCACTACTTAGAGTCAGACATGTACAGCATGGAAACAGACCCTTTGGTCCAAGTGTCCATGTCGACCTGATATCCTAACCTAATCTAGTCCCAATTGCCAGCACTTGGCCCATATCCCACCAAACTCTTCCTATTCATATTCCATCCAGATGCCTTTTAAATGCTGCAATTGTATCTGCCTCCATCACTTACTCTGGCAGCTCATTCCATATATGTACCACCTTCTGTAAAAAAGCTGCCCCTTAGATCTCATTTATATCTTTCCGCTCTCACCCCAAACCTATGCCCTCTAGTTCTGGACACCCGCACCGCAGGCCGTCAGATTTTAGTTTTAGCAAACCTTGACACAAAAAAACTCACCAAGTAGCTAGCCTTGCCTTACTCCCCTCAGCATACATCACCACGTCCCAGATATATGTTCACACTGCCTCGCTACTCATTTACATTTTTGTCTGTTTGTATGGATGTTGCTGACTAGATCTTCATTTTTTTGTCCATTCCTAACTGCCCATGGGACAGTTAAAGAGCAAACCATATTGCAGTGAATGGAGTCATACAAAGACCTGACCACACAAGGTCGACAGATTTCCTACCTAAAGGACATTAGTACATAGAACATGGGACACAGACCATTACAGCGCAGTACAGGCCCTTCTGCCCTCGATTTTGTGCCGACCTGTGGAATCGATCTGAAGCCTATCTATCCTATACTATTCCATTTTCATCCATATGTTTCTCCAATGACCATTTAAATGCCCTTAAAATTGGTGAGTCTACTACTGTTCCATGCCCGAACTTCTGAGTAAACAAACTACCTCTGACATCTATCCTTTATCTATCACTCCTCAATTTAAATCTATGCCCCCTCATGCTAGCCATCACCAAGAAAAAAAGGCTCTCAGTCCACCCAGTCTAACCCTTATATGTCTCAATTAAGTCAACTTTCAACCTTCTCTCAAATGAAAACAGCCTTAAGTTTGTTTCATTATAATCTGAACCTCCCTCATCATCTGAGCAGCTGATTTTGGTTCCCTTACTATTGGAGTCTGTATGTGAAACATTTCTTACTTAAAGATCACATATAAAAGCATTGGAGTCAGCATTGAATGTTAGGCAGGGCAGCATCGCTATCCCCATTTCTACAAAAATTTAAAAATAACGTCAACAGCTTTGATATTATTTACCTCTAGAAATAAAAGAGTATTAAAAAAAACAAAAACAAAAATTCTTAGAGAAACCCAGCACCTCTGGCAGCACCAATAGACAGAACACAGAGTTAACATTCAGGTCCAGTGACCATTCTTCAAAACACATTCTTATAGTTCTAAAATTCTTAACTCTGGTTTCTCTCCATGCATGCTGCCAGAGCTGCTAAGCCTTTTCTAGCAATTTCAGTTTTTGTTTCATTCACTGAGCATTGTGGAAACACCATTTCCCATTTTTTGCCTGTTTGTGTAATACCTTTATTCCTGTCTTCTGCTTTGCAGACTGGTTACTATCCATTTAATTTGTCCCCCAACTGCACTTCGGTATCAAGTCTATGAGAAATACCTCAAAGGCATGTCAAAATAGCTAAATAAATTGCTTGTACTACATTAGTCTTGACTTTGCATTCAGTGAAGAATTCACTAAGGCTGGTCAAATGCAGCCTTTTTTTCAGTATTTTATGTGGATTAATCCTTACAATTTTAGTTTCAAGATGTTTTCAATCACATTTTTGAAAAATAATTCCATTGCCTCTTCTACCACAATTTTAAGCCAAGTGAAATTATTTAAGCTGTTCACTAGTCTTCTGAAACTATTCACGTTTTTAATAAATTTCTACACATACACACACACCCTTATGCGTGCGCATTACCTCAGATTACAACAGGATCTTGACCAGATGGGCCAATGGACTAAGAAGGGGCAGATGGAGTTTAATTCAGATAAATGCAAGGTTCTGCATTTTGGGAAAGCAAATCTTAGCAAGACTTATACACTTAATGGTAAGGTCCGAGGGAGTGTTGCTGAACAGAGACGTTGGAGTGCAAGATCATAGCTCCTTGAAAGTGGAGTTGCAGGTAGATAGGATAGTGAAGGCATCATTTGGTATACTTTCCTTTATTGGTCAGAGTACCGAGTAGAGGAGTTGGAAGGTCATGTTGCATCTGTACAGGACATTGGTTAGGCCATTGTTGGAATATTGCGTGCAATTCTGGTTTCCTTCCTATTGGAAAGATATTGTGAAACTTGAAAGGGTTCAGAAAAGATTTACAAGGATGTTGCCAGGGTTGGAAGGTTTGAGCTATAGGGAGAGGCTGAACAAGCTGGGGCTGTTTTTCCTGGAGCGTCAGAGGCTGAGGGATGACCTTATAGAGGTTACAAAATTACGAGGGGCATGGATAGGGTAAATAGACAAAGTCTTCTCCCTGGGGTCGGGGAGTCCAGAACTAGAGGGCATAAGTTTAAGGTAAGAGGGGAAAGATAAGAGACCTACAGGGCAACTTTTTCACACAGAGTAGTACGTAAAGGAAAGGAGCTGCCAAAGGAAGTGGAGGAGGCTGGTACAATTGCAACATTTAAGAGGCATTTGGATGGGTATATGAATAGGAAGGGTTTGGAGGGATATGGGCCAGGTGCTAGCAGGTGGGACTAGATTGGGTTGGGATATCTGGTCAGCATGGATGGGTTGGACGAAGGGTCTGTTTCTATGCTGTAAATCTCTATGACTCTAGCGACACTATCGCTAGATTATTAATCCAGAAACATGGGTAATGTTCTGGAGATCTAAATTCAATTCAATAAAAATCTGAAAGTAATAATTTAATGATGACCACAAAACCTTTGTCAGGAATAAAGTCTGGTTCCCTGATAATCTACACATGACTCCAGACCCACTTCAATGTAGTTGACTCTGGGCCATTCCAGATGGGCAATAAACAATAATCTAGCCAATGACATGCTTGTCCCATGAATGAATACAGAAGAGATTATCATGTGATTTTTGTAAAGACAACCCCACGCTACCTCTTCCTCACTACACACAAGTTTCTTCCTAAGGCAGAAATCTGACATTTCCAGCTCTTCCACTACTTTTCAGGATCTTATCAATGCTATCTCATTTACTTCTATTCTACTCTAACAATTCACTTGTTAACATTATCCTTAAGTCTTTCCCTACCATCTACTATATGTCAAAGAACATGTTCTGAGCTTCACACTGATCCAACCTAGGGAATCTCCTACCACACATTGTATATAGTGTTACTGCAGTGCTTGTTGTTGGATTTCAAACTCAGATGCTTTAATCATAGTTCCAGGAAGGGTCACTGGCCCCAAAACATGAACTCTGATTTCTCTCCATTAATGCTGCCAGACATGCTGACCTTTACCAGTAATTTCTGTTTTTGTCTCAAACTTTAATTGCAACTTTGTAAACCATAATGTTTGTATTAATCAAACAGACTTCCTTACATAAAGGAAAGCTGCCAGCTGTATCCAGCTAAAGGCGAATCAGGTTCGGAACAATGTGATTAACAATTAACTATCCACTACTCTGTTGGTGCAGCAAGTGGTCCAGTTACAGTGACAAGGGTCCAGGTATATGGGATGGTGCCCCTGCTGCCATGTCCCCCGGTGGTTCTGGAGCTTCTAACCGTTCCAAAGCGAGCGGTGGGTCAGCGCCACTCTGGCACGATCCTGAGGCCATTCTTTAAAAGGCACATGAGGACGATCAGGAACCTGGCCCTCAAACTTGGACAATACAAGGGGCAGCCACTTTCCTAATACCCGGGAACCAGGATCAATGGGCAGGGACCGCCGGGACCCTGACCTCCCGACCCAACAGCCCTTCCCCTGGGCCCGGGAGGGAGGGAGGGAGGGAGGGAGGCCGCAGTCCCTTTTTGAACCAGGCCCAAGGGAAGAGCGTGTGGAGGCCGCAACAAGACATCGGCCTGCCGTGAAAGCGTCCCGGGCCGCGGTAACTGCTTCCTTCAGTCACTCACCATCCCTCCTCCTCCTCCTCGTCTTCTTCTCTCACGCAGCCTCGAGCACTCACGTGATCCAATTAAAGGGACCTACTCAGTCACGTGATGCTCCCTTAAAGGGATAGCGTGCAATTCGTCAATGAATCACCTGATGAAGTAGCGTCGCTCCAAAAGCTAGTGTGCTTCCAATTAAACCTGTTGGACTATAACCTGGTGTTGTGTGATTTTTAACTTTGTACACCCCAGTCCAACACCGGCATCTCCGAATCAATTCGTCAGAGAGTGGGGGATAGGCAGTTAGGTAAGGGGGCCGGCTCTTCCACCCTCAGGTACAGACACAGTAAAGGTCGCAAGACTCCTGCCTCTGAGCTGGAGGGTCTGGCTTCAAGACCCTCCCACCCTGGAGCTGTGCCCTAATATATGCTAAAACGATAAAAAAAATCTGATATAATTAGTCAAAGGAGGAGATGGACACAGCACACATCAAGGACAGGGCATGGTTAGGTAATTCAATCTGTGTACACCATCATCACAAAGTGGTCATGATTTGGAGGTGCCAGTGTTGGACTGGGGTGTACAAAGTTAAAAATCACACAACACCAGGTTATAGTCCAACAGGTTTAATTGGAAGCACTAGCTTTCGGAGCAACACTCCTTCATCAGGTGCTGCGAAAGCTAGTGCTTCCAATTAAACCTGTTGGACTATAACCTGGTGTTGTGTGATTTTAACATCACAAAGTGGAACATTCAGGCATTGGATAAACAATAAAATAATAAAGACGAGATATTAAGGCCTGGTAACCCTTAAAATAGATACATTGTTACAATCAGTTCCGAGGATGGTGAGTGACAGTAGAAGTCACTACCATAGTCTTCTAATCCACCTTGGATACAGCACTGAAGAATTGCAAACAATTGCACCTTGTATTTGCCACTCTACAAACATTTTGTGTCTTTTAGCAGAATACGCCATCATCTAAGTTTAAAAATAGGGATGGGATTTATCCTAGGATAGTCTGGTAAGCGGGGGAGGAGATTGCCAAGCCTTTGGCTTTGATCTTTATGCCTAGAGGAATACTGCCAGAAGACTGGAAGATAGTAAATGCTGTTCCCTTGTTCAAGAAGGGAAGTAGAGACATCTCTGGTAATTATAGACCAGTGAGCCTTACTTCGGTTGTGGGTAAAGTGTTGGAAAAGGTTCCTATCATCATCTTGATAGGAAAAAGTTGATTAAGAATAGTCAGCACAGTTTTGTGAAGGGTAGGTCATGCCTCACAAATCTTATTGAGTTCTTTGAGAGGGTGACCAAGCAGGTGGATGAGGGCAAAGCAGTTGATGTGCTGTACAGTATATGGATTTCACTTCGGTATTTAATAAGGTTCCCCAATGTAGGCTACTGCAGAAAATACGGAAGCATGGGATTGAGGGTGGTTTGGCAGTTTGGATCAGAAATTGGTGAGCTGAAAGAAGATAGAGGGTGGTGGTTGATGGGAAATATTCATCCTGGAGTTCACTTACTAGTGGTATACTACAAGGATCAGTTTTGGGTCCACTGCTGCTTGTCAGTTTTATAAATTACCTGGATGAGGGCGTAGAAGGATGGTTTAGTAAATTTGCAGATGACAGTAAGGTATGTAGAGTTGTGGATAGTGATGAAGGATGTTGTAGGTGGCAGAGGGGGCTGGGCTGCAGAGCTGGGCTGAGATGTGGCAAATGGAGTTTAATGCAGAAAACTTGAGGTGATTCACTTTGGAAGAAGTAACAGGAATGCAGAGTACTGGGCAAATGGTAAGATTCTTGGTAGTGTAGGTGAGCAGAGAGATCTCGGTGTCCATGTAAATAGATTCCTCAAAGTTGCCACCCAGGTTGATAGGGGTTGCTAAGAAGGCATATGGTGTGTTCATGTTTATTGGTAGAAGGATTGAGTTTCAGAACCATGAAGTCATGCCGCAGCTGTACAAAACTCTGGTGAGGCTGCACTTGGAGTGTTGCCTGCAGTTCTGGTCACCGCATTATAGGAAGGATGTGAAAGCTTTGGAAAGGGTTCAGAGGAGATTTACTAGGATGTTGCCTGTTATGGAGGGAAGGTCTTACAAGGAAAGATTGATGGGCTTGAGGCTGTTTTTGTTAGAGAGAAAATGGTTGAGAGTTGACTTAATTGAGACAGCTAAGATAATCAGAGGGTTAGATAGGTTGGATTTGAGAGCCTTTTTCCTCAGATGGCGATGGTTAGCACAAGGGACCATAGATTTAAATTGAGGGGTAATAGATAAAGGAGAGATGTCAGAGGTAGTTTCTTTGCTCAGGGGCGTGGAGTGCACTGCCTGCAACTGTAGTAGACTCACCAAATCTAAGGGCATTTAAATGGCCATTGCGCAGGCATCTGGACAAGAATGGAATAGTATAGGTTAGATGGGCTTCAGATAGGTTTCACAGGTCATCGAGGGCTGAAGGACCTGTACTGCGCTGTAATATTCTATGTTCTATACCAGAAATAGAGAATTACACTAGATATGTTTTAAAAAGAGGAAAATAATATTGGCAGGGAAATAGTACTGGCAAAAACTTAACGAACTACAATACAACAAAACTCCAGAACTTGGTGGCTTAAGGTCCCAGATTTTAAAAGTGGTAGCTCTGGCTATGATTTTCAGAAATTCCCTTAATTCTGGAATGGTCCCACAGATTGGAAATTAGTAAATGTAATTTCACTATTCCAGAAAGCAGGGAGAAAGAAAGCAGGGAGCTACAGGCTAGTTAGCCTGACATCAGTCATGCTATGTTGTGGAGGAGCCAGTGTTGGACTGGATTGGACAAGGTCAAAAATCACACGATGTGAGCTTTCGGACCTTTCTGCTTATAAATTCCATGTCAATTTTCCTTCCTGCTCTCGTACCACGCTTGAGGACAGAGCAGAGCTCCGAAAGATCACGTTTTCAAATAAACTGGTTGGACTATAATCTGATGTTGTGAGATTTTAGACCACAGTCATGCTAGTGCTGGAATCTGTTATGAAAGAAGTCTTAACAATACATTTGTTAGAAAATCATAGTATAACCAGACAAAGTCAAAATGATTTTACAAAAGAGAAATCATGTTTGACAAATTTATAAATTTTTTTTGAGGATACAACCAATGGGATAGATAGAGCAGAATTAGCAGATACCTGGACTTTGAAAAGAAATTCAATAGATACCACACAAAAGGCAATGTAAAGATTCATGGAGTTGAGGGCGATATATTAGCAGGGATAGAAAATCAGTTAACAGACAGATAAATGGGGCAATCTCAAGTTGACCGCTATGATCAATGATGGGGCCCAGCTATTTACGGTCTGTATTAATGGATTAGAAAAGTCAGCAAATGCTATAAAGTTGTCGCAATATAGGTTGTGAGGAGGACAAGGATGCTACAAAGAAGTACAAACAGGTGAAGAGAGTGGGCAACAAAATTGGCAAAATTGAGTCTAATGGAGAGGAGCATAGCGAATCTTCACTGAATCCAGAGGAAGAGCTTTGAAGGAGACATCAGGATTCAAAATATGATGCAGGGTAAGATGAAGCAGCTGATTGGGTGATTAAAGTTGGATGAAAAACTGCAAGGTCTGTGAGGTCTACTCACCAGGAAGCAGAGTCTTGGAGCGGTCCCAATAGGGGGAGGTCTGATAAAAATTTAAAAGCTTCATTCTGAACAGGAAAAAACAATTGGCAGTGATGGCACAGGGAAACAGTGAAGTGATTGTTTGCTTGGCAACCAGCTTTAGGGACTGAGAGAATACTGGGAGGGGTATCAAGTGTGAAGTCCTTATTTTTGTGGTTCGTAGTTTGTTAGCAATAGGAAAAAAGAATATGGGAAATCTGATTAGATAAATGGCACGGAACATAATGGCAGGAGAACTTGGCCCCATGGAATGCTTCTTCTGCAATATGTGTGAAACTGGGGACACTTCCAGTCTCTATGGTGACCATGTATGCAGGTAGTGTGTTCAGTTACAGCACCTGATTGACCACGTGGAGTGGTTAGAGCTGCAGATGGACTCACTACGGAGCATCCATGAGGCTGAAAATGTTGTGGATAGTATGTTTAGTGAGTTAATCACATCACAGGTGGGCGGCACGGTGGCACAGTGGTTAGCACTGTTGCCTCACAGTGCCAGAGACCTGGGTTCAATTTCCGCCTCAGGCGACTGACTGTGTGGAGTTTGCACATTCTCCCCGTGTCTGCGTGGGTTTCCTCCGGGTGCTTCGGTTTCCTCCCACAATCCAAAAAATGTGCAGGTTAGGCAAATTGGCCATGCTACATTGCCCATAGTGTTAGGTGAAGGGGTAAAGGTAGCGGAATGGGTCTGGGTGGGTTACGCTTCGGCGGGTCGGTGTGGACTTGTTGGGCCGAAGGGCCTGTTTCCACACTGTAAGTAATCTAATCTAATCACAAGTAAGGGTGACACAGACAGAAAAGCATTGGGTAACAATCAGCAAGGCCAGGAAACATGGGCAGGCACTGCAGGAGTTCCCTATGACCATTGTCTCTCAAACAGATATACCGTTTGGAATACTGTTAGAGGTGTTGGCCTCTCAGGGGAAAGCAGCAACAGTGAAGTTTGTGACACCATGGTTAGCTCTGCTGCACCTTGGTGGGGGAGAAGACTTATAGAGTGATAGAGGCCTTGATTGTAAGGGGAACTGACAGGCAGTTCTGTGGCAGCAAATGGTATGTTGCCTCCGTGGTGGCAAGGTCAAGGATGTCTTAGAGTAGTTAAAGAGCATTATGAAGGGAGAGAGTGACCAGCCAGCAGTCATGGTACATGTTGTTACCAATGACATGGATAAAAAAACAAATGAGGTACTGTAATAGGAATTTAGGGAGCTATATACCAGATTAAAGAGGATGACTGCTAAGGTCTGGATTACTACAAGTGCCACGTGTTACTGAGTATAAGAATAGGAAGGTAGGTCAGATCAACGTGTTGCTAATGGGATAATGTATAGAGGAGGATTTTAGATTTTAACATGTATCTGGGGTAAGTGCGACATGTACATGCTGGGCAGGTTGAATGTGAACTAGCATGAGTCCAGCATCCTTGCTAGCAGATTTGCTCATGTTGCTGGGAAGATTTTAAAGCCATAGACATCCTACAGTGTGCAAAGAGGCTATTCAGCTCATTGATTCTACACAGGCCTCCAAAAGCATCCTTTCCAGACCCAGACCCCTACTCTATTTCTGTAACTCTGCATTTTCCATGGCAAATCCATCCAGCCAGCACACCACTGAACACTACAGCTCAATTTAGCATGGGCAATCCACCTAAACTTTTGACTGTGGGAAGAAACCAGAGCACCCAGCAGAAACCCATGCAGAAACAGGGAGAACATGCAAATTCCACACAGTCACCAAGGGTGGAATCACACCCAGGCCCATAGCGCTGTGAGGCAGGAGTACTAACCACTGAGTCACTGTGCCACGCCTAATCCAAAGTAATCCGGTAAGAGGGATGGAGCACAGAGTAGATGCAAAGTTGGGAGCAACTTTCAGTCAAATATAGAAGCATAACAGGACATTCAGGCAGGTGAAGGAAACATAGGCATGATAAGTCACATGGTAAATTAGATTCCCTACAGCGTGGAAACAGGCCCTTTGCCCCAACAAGTCCACACTGACCCTCCAAAGAGTAGCCCACCCAGACTCATTTCCCTACCTTTATCCCTGACTAATGCACCTAACACTATGGGCAAGTTAGCATGGCCAATTCACCTGACCTGATTATCTTTGGACTATGGGAAGAAACCGGAGTACCTGGAGGAAACCTACGCAGACAGGGGGAGAATGCGCAAACTCCACACAGACCCGAGGCCAGAATCGACCTCAGGTCCCTGGCGCTGTGAGGCAGCAGTGTTAACCACTGAACCACCATGCCACCTCAGGATCAGAAGGCAATGTTGCTTCTATTTTAATGCGAGGGAGTATGCATGTGGGAATATGCTGTTGTTGCAATCACAGAGACATGAAAGAAGGGCAGGATTTGTAGCTCAATATTCCAGGTTTTAGCAGTTTCAAGTGTGATGGGAGGATGTAAGAGAGGTGGAGGCATGCATTATTGATACAGTAAACCATCACTGCAGTAATAAAGGAAGCTGCCTTAGAAGGGCAGTGGTCACTGGAGACTTCATAATTAGGAGGACAGATTGGAGGTTCTGTGGGAAAGAGAGAGACTCACGATTGGCATGTTGCTTTCCAGGCATCAGGGTTCATGATGTCTCGGATCGTGTTTTCAGGATCCCTTGAGTGGGAGGGGGGACAGCCCCAAGTCATTGTCCACATAGGCACCAATGACATAGGTAGGAAGAGAGAGGGGGAAATTCAAGGAGCTAGGGTGGAAGCTTAGAGTGAGGACAAACAGAGTTGTTATCTCTAGTTTGTTGCCCGTGCCTCGTGCTAGCGAGGTGAGGAATAGGGAGAGAGAGGTGTTGAACACGAGGCTAAAGGGATGGTGCAGGAGGGAGGGTTTTGGATTCCTGATTAATTGGGTCTCTTTCTGGGGTAGGTGTGACCTCTACAAAAAGGATGGTCTTCACCTGAACCAGAGGGGTACCAATATCCTGGGGGAGGTATTTGCTATGCTCTTCGGGTAAGTTTAAATTAATTCAGCAGGGGAATGGAAACCTAAATTGTAGCTCAAGTATAGAGAAGGTTGAGAATAGGGAGGTCCAAAATAAGCTTTTAGGGTCACAAGAAGGCACTGGCAAGCAAGAAGTTAGTTTGAAGTGTGTCTATTTCAACGTCAGGAGCATCCAGAATAAGATGGGTGAACTTCAGCATGGTTCGGTATCTAGCTATTTCAGAAACTTGGATAGAGCAGGGACAGGAATGGTTCGCAGGTACCAGGATTTAGATGTTTCAATAAGAACAAAGAAGATGATAAAAGAGTTGGGAGTGTGGCATTGTTAGTCAAGGACAGTATTATGGCTGCAGAAAGGACATTTGAGGACTCGTCAACTGAGGTAGCATGGGCTGAGAGTAGAAACAGGAAAGGAGGGGTTACCCCGTTAGTAGTTTTCTACAGGCCTCCAAATAGTTCCAGAGATTTAGAGGAAAGGATAGCAAAGATGATTCTCGATTGGAGCGAGAGTGACAGAGTAGTTGTTATAGGGGACTTTTACTTTCCAAATATTGACTGAGAATACTATAGTTCAAGTACTTTAGATGGATCAGTTTTTGTCCAATGTGTGCAGGAGGATTTTCTGACACAATATATAGAATGGCCAAAAAGGGATGAGGCCACATTAGATTTGATACTGGGTAATGAACCAGGCCAGATGTTAGATTTGGAGGAAGGTGAGCATTATGGTGATAGTGACCACAATTCAGTTATGTTTACTTTCACGATGGAAAGTATACACCAGAGGGCAGTAGCTACTTCTGTGGGAAAGGCAATTACAATGCAATTAGACAAGATTTAGGATACATAAGATGGGAAGGAAACTGCAGGGGATGGGCACAATAGAAATGTGGAGCTTATTCAAGGAACAGCTACTGTGTGTCCTTGATGAGTATGTACCTGTCAGACAGGGAGGAAGTTGTTGAGCGCAGGAGCTGTTGTTTACTAAAGAAGTTGAATCTCTTGTCAAGAGGAAGAAGAAGGCTTATGTTAGGATGAGATGTGAAGGCTCAACTAGGGTGATTGCAGGAAAGATAGCAGGAAAGACCTAAAGAGAGAGCTAAGGTGGGTGAGGAGGGAACATGAGAAGTTATTGATGGATAGGATCAGGGAAAACCCTAAAGCTTTCGATAGGTATATAAGGGATAAAATAATGACTAGAGTTAGATTAGAGCCAATCAAGGATACTAAGGGGAAATTGTGCATGGAGTCAGAGGAGATAGGGGAAGTGCTAAATGAATATTTTCGTCAGTATTTAAACTGGAAAAAGACAATATTGTCAAGAAGAATATTGAGAAACAGGCTACTAGACATGATGGGATTGAGGTTCACAAGGAGGAGGTGTTAGAAACTCTGGAAAGTGTGAAAATAGATAAGTCCCCTGGGCTGGATGGGATTTATCCTAGGGTCTCTGGGAAGCCAGGGAAGAGATTGCCAAGCATTTGGCTTTGATTTTTATGTTGTCATTGTCTAAAGTGTTATGAAGATGTAGGTGGGTTAACAAACTGTGCAGTCTATTTGAACGATGTAGTGATCTTTAGTAAGTCCTGGAAAGATCACATGGTACATTTGGCAGAGCTCTTTGAATGACTACGAGAAGCAAAAGTGGTGATAAACTTAAATAAAACGGAATTCAGCCAAAAGCAGAGGTGATGTTCTTGGTACATAACATTAGTTATGGAAGGTTGACCCCATGGAACACAAAAACGAAGGCTATCAAGGAATTTCCATGACCAAATTTGAAGAAAGAGGTCCTTTGATTCTTTTTTTTTATATAGATATTTTTATTAGAAATTTAACATTTTTACAAGGGTGACCCACTGTGCCCAAGTCTTGGGAGGAGCACTATAGACTCAGTCTTACTGAGTCGCCGCCATCTTGGATCCCCGTCCTTTGATTCTTAGGACTCTGCGGTTTCTATTGGAAGTTTGTTCCAAACGTCAGCAATGTAGTGGCACCGTTAACCGATTATCTGAAGAAGAACACAAAGTTTTGGTGGATAGAACATGCCAGGAGACATTTGACCATTTTAAATCGACCATCAAACCAGATTTAGCTACACCAAACTTTTCAAACCTTTTCAAGTCGCCATCAATGCTCATGACATTGGAGTTGGAGCTGTCTTCTTCCGGGAAAATGAGGATGGGATTGAACTGTCAGTTGGTTACTTGTCGAAGAAGGTTAACAACCACCAGAGGAAATACTCCACAATCGAAAAGGAACTATTGAGTTTGGTACTGGCCTTACATAATTTTAATGTGTCTGTCACGAACAATGTGTTGGAGACAATTGTGTACACTGACCACAATCTACTTACATTCTTAGAACGTTTTAAAGATAAGAATATGAGACTATTTCATTGGAGTCTGATATTACAGACTTTTAATTTAAAAATCATACATGTTGCGGGTCAGAACAATGTAGGTGCAGACACGTTATCGCAGATTTAACTGATAGAGTTGAGATGAGATTTATCTTTATTTAATGTTTTATGTACATTTAGTATGTGGGAAGAAATTAAGGTAAACGTATATGAAAGTTACCAGTATGTTTGGGTAATGTGTTTAAAAGGTAGAAAAAAAAGCAATCTTTTCATTATGATGGTTCATTTTTTTCTTAAGGGGGGAGGTGTTATGAAGATGTGGGTGTATCTTTAAAAGAATTAAAAGCTGCAGAACTACCAGACATAGCACCAAGTGTTTTCAAGAAGGTAACAATGCAACACTCGGTCAAACAACTCGATTAGCTTGTTGCCTGGAGTAAAAACAAATGCAAATTTGGCCAATCTGTTTAAAGTATACCCCAAAAAGATGCCAATTTACAATCAAGTTTGAATTGAGTATATTGACAATCTTAAAAGCCAATGACACAATCCGATGTTCTGGGGTCTAAGACCGGGGGAAAATTGAACGATTGTGAGGAGAACTGCCAAATATAGTACGTACCAGACTGCTTGAAAAAAAATCTCTTAAACTTACCTTTTCTAACAGTAACCTGTGATGCAGAAATTCCTAACAAGGAGAAAAGAAGACAAAGGGAGATCTGAAGACAAGAACCTACAGCTGCCTGGTTTTGAGATAAGAAGTGTTGTTTTGTAAATCTTAATTGGAAGCTTTATCAGACTAGTATTATAGAGGGAAGGTAATAGATAGGTTAGAGAAAGAAATTGAAAATAAGGGTTAGTTATATTTTAAGAAATAAAGTTATTAATTTTTACTTTACATTGTTCTTGGCCACATAAATTTTCACAGATTACTGCATGGGATAAATCATTTCTGTGTTGCTGGTTTTAAATTAAGCAGGAAAGTTTACCCCATGTCATAACAGAAGGAATAGTACCAGAAGACTGGAGGATAGCAAATGCTGTTCCCTTGTTCAAGAAGGGGAGTAGAGACAACCCTGGTCGACCATTGAGCCTTACTTGAGTTGTGGGTAAAGTGTTGGAAAAGTTATAAGAGTTAGGATTTATAATCAACTCGATAGGAAAACATTGATTAGGGATTACCAACACGGTTTTGTGAAGGGTAGGTCATGCCTCACAAACCTTATTGAGTTCTTTGAGAAGGTGACAAAACAGGTGGATGAGAGCAAGCTATTAAAGTGGTGTATATGGATTTCAGTAAGGCATTTGATAATGTTCCCCATGGTAGGCTACTACACAAAATAGGGAGGCATGGGACTGAGGGTGATTTACCAGTTTGGATCAGAAATTAGCCAGCTGAAAGAAGACAGAGAGTGGTGGTTGATGGGAAATATTCATCCTGGAGTTGATGTACTGCAAGGATCTGTTTTGGGTTCACTGCTGCTCATCATTTTTATAAATGACCTGGATGAGGAGGTAGAAGGATGGTTTAGTAAATTTGCGGACAATACTAAGGTAAGTACAGTTGTGATAGTGCCGAAGGACGTTGTAGGTTACAGAGGGAAATAGATAAGCTGCAGAGTTGGCCTGAGAGATGGCAAATGGAGTTTAATGCCAAAAAGCGTGACGTGATTCACTTTGCAAGGAGTAACAAGAATACAGAGTACTGGGCGAATGTAAGATTCTTGGTAGTGTAGATGAGCAGAGAGATCTCAGTGTCCATGTAAATAGATCCCTCAAAGTTGCCATCCAAGTTGATTGGACTGTTAAGAAGGCATATGGTGTGCTGGCTTTTATTGGTAGAGGGATTGAGTTTCAGAACCATGAGATGCTGCAGCTGTACAAAACTCTGGTGAGGCCGCACTTAGAGTATTGCCTGCAATTCTGCTAACCGCATTATAGGAAGGATGCGGAAGCTTTGGAAAGGGTTCAGAAGAGATTTACTAGGATGTTGCCTGGTATGGAGGGAAGGTCTTACAACGGAAGGTTGATGGACTTGAGGCTGTTTTCATTAGAGGGAAGGAGGTTAAGAGTTGACTTAATTGAGACATATAGGATAATCAGAGGGTTAGATTGGGTGGACTGTGAGATCCTTTTTCTTAGGATGGTGATGGTTAACATGAGGGTGCATAGCTTCAAATTGAGAGGTGATAGATATAGGACAGATGTCAGAGGTAGTTTCTTTACTCAGAGAGTAGTAGGGGTATAGAATGCACTGCTTGCAACAGTTGTGGATTCGCAAATGTTACGGGCATTTAAATGGTCATTGGATTAGGCATATGGACAAGAATGGAATAGTTTAGGTTAGATGGGCTTCAGATTGGTTTCACAGGGCAGCGCAACTTTGAAGGCTGAAGGGCCTGTACTGCACTGTAATGTTCTATATTCTATGTTCTGAGGGTTTTCAAATGATAATCTAGGCAGAGTTTAAAAATCAGAAGGAAATTAAGGAGCAATTATGTAGGCAAATTACAGAAAGGGTGGTACAGTAGCTCAATGGCATGCTATCTTACAGTGCTAGGAGTTCGAGTTCGATTCCAGCCTCGGAATCAGACAGATTCCAGTCTGTGTGGAGTTTGCATATTCTCCTAGTGTCTGCATGGGTTTTCTTCCACAGTCCAAAGATGTGCAGGTTGGGTGGATTGCCAAGCTAAATTGTCCATGGCATCGAACGATGTGCAGGCTAGTTGGATTAGCACTGGTAAATGCAAGGTTACAGGGTAGGGAAGTGGGTCTTTGTGGGATGGTTTTTAGAGGATCAGTGTGTGCCAAATGGTCTATTTCCACACTGCAGGGATTCTGTGAAAGGTGTGAGAGCAATTAGGTTGTAGTAGTAGATTTCAACTGTGCTAGCATGAAAAGTGATCACTGCAGTGCAAAAGGGTTAGGCAAGGTGGAATTTTTAAAGTGCATCCAGGAGAGCTTTTTGTGCCAGTACCTAGATATCCTACTCGAGAAGGGGCAGTACTAGATCTAATCCTGGGGAATGAAGCTGGTCAAGTGGTTAAAGTATTAGTGGGCAAGTATTTTTGCAATAATGATCAAAACTCTGTCCGTTTCAGAGTCATTATAGAAAGGGATAAGTATAGTGCAGAAGTTAATTGTCTAAACTTGGGGAAGGTCAATTTCAATATCATTAGAAAAGATTTGGCAAACATAAACTTGTAGTAGCTACTGGCATTTGGAAAGTAACAGTCTTTTAAAACTAGTAAAGTAAGTGTGCAAGGCCAGCATGTTCCTCTAAGAGTGAAGGGCAAGGGCAGAGAATCCAGAGAATCCTGGATAGTAAGAAATATCAGGTGTTTGATAAAGAAAAAGAAGGAAACACATGTTCATATGTACAACACATTAAAAATGGAGGAGAACCTTAAGGAGTATAGATACTGTAGAGGGGTGCTTAAAGAAGAAACTTGAAAGGCAGACAGGAACCACAAAATATCTTTGACAGACAAGGTTAAGGAAAATCCCGAGGTATTTTATAAGTTTATTAAGAACAAGAAGGTAAAGAATGAGGCATTTTAAAGATCAAAGGGTGTTTTAAAGATCAAATCTATTGTGGAGTAAGAGGACATGGGTGAGATCTTAAATTAGTATTTCTCATCTGTACTCACAAAGGAGAAACACATTCTAGCTGAAGATTTCAGTTGGTATGGTGAGGTTCTAGATCATGTAAGGAGGAGGAGGTTTTAGATGTTTTAGCAGGCATTAAGCTGATGAGGTGTATCCTAGGCTGCTATGGAGCTAAGAGGGGAAATTGCTGGAGCGCCGACAGAAACATTTAATACTTCGTTAGCCACTGGTGAAGTGCCAGATAACTGGAGGATAGCTGACATGGTTCCTTTGTTCAAGTGGTGCAGCAGGGATAGGCCAGGTAACGACAGGCCAGTTAGCCTGACATCATTGGTCGGGAACTTACTGGGGAAAAAAAACTTTGTGGGACAGGATTAATCAACACTTGGAAAGGGAGGGATTGATCAGAGATTGTCAGCATGGATTTGTTGGAGAGATATCCTGTCTGACTAATTTGATTGCTTTTTTTTAACTAAACATATTGATAAGATTTGTGCAATTGTTGAGTAGATGGACTTCAGGAAAGCCTTTCATAAGATCCCAAGTGAAAGCCTAGTCCAAAAGGTAAGAGCCGAAAGGATACAGGATAAATTGGAAAACTGAATGAAAAATTGGCTTGCAAATAGGAGGCAAAGGGTAATGGTGGAGGGTTGATTTTCTGATGGGAAGCCTGTGACCAACGGTGTATCACAGGGATCAGTGCTGGGAAATTTGCTGTTTGTTATGAACATTAACGACTTTGATATGAAAGCAGAAGATATAGTTAGTACGTTGCAATAACATGAAAATTGGTGATGTTGTTGATAGTAAGGAGGATGGTCTCAGGCTACAATATGATATTAAGCAACTAGTAAATTGGGCCGCACAATGGCAGATGGAATTTAATCCTGATAATGTGAGGTGATACATTTTGGGAGGTCTAATAAGGGAAGGATATACACAATGAACAGTAGGTCCCTAAGGAGTACTGAGGGACAAAGGGACCTTGGCTTAGAAGTCCATAGATCCCTGAAGGTGTCAGCAGAGGTGACACACAATGGTGAAGAAGGGAAAGGGGATGCTTGTCTTCATTAACCAGGTGTAAAATATAGGAGCAGGGAAGTCTTGTTGCAAATATATAAAACATTGTTAGGCCACAGATAGAATACTATAAGTATTTCTGGTCACTACATTATCGGGAAGACATGATTGCGTTGGAGAGGATGCAGCAGAGATCCACCACATGAGGCAGAAATTCTCAGTTATAAGGAGGGACTAGATAGGCTGGTGTTGTTTTCCCTGGAGCAGAGGACGCTGTGGGGTGATCTGATTGAGGTTTACAAAATTATGAGAGGGATTGATAAGATAGATCATGAGAATTACTTTCCCCATTGTAGTTGTTTCTAAGACCAAGGGGCATAGGTTTAAGATGAGTAATAAGTGATTTAGAGGGATTCTGAGGAAAACAAAATTCACTCAGAGGGTGGTTGAAATATGGAACATGTTGCCTGAGTGGGGGACACAAGTACTCTTGCAACATTTAAGAAACATCTAGACAAGCAAGGCATAGTGGGCTATGGACCAAGTGTGGTAAATTTGATTATTGTGGTTTGGTGTTTATTGGTTGGCATAGATATGGTGGGCCAAAGGGACTCTTTTGTTGTTGTATGACTTTATGCTTCTAAACAGTATCCTGGACTTTAATAATAGTGGCATAGAATTGACGAGGAAGGAAGCTAAGTTAATCCTGTTAAAAATCACACAACACCAGGTTATAGTCCAACAGGTTTAATTGGAAGCACACCAGCTTTCGGAGCAATGCTCCTTCATCAAGAGATTGTGGAGGGCTCAATCGTAACACAGAATTTATAGCAAAAATTTGCAGTGTGATGTAACTGAAATTATACATTGAAAAATTGATTGTGTGTTAAGCCTTTCAAAGCCTTTCATCTTGTAAGGCTTAACACACAATCAATTTTTCAATGTATAATTTCAGTTACATCACACTGCACATTTTTGCTATAAATTCTGTGTTAAAATCGAGCCCTCCACAATCACCTGATGAAGGAGCGTTGCTCCGAAAGCTAGTGTGCTTCCAATTAAACCTGTTGGACTATAACCTGGTGTTGTGTGATTTTTAACTTTGTACACCCCATCTCCAAATCATGTTAATCCTGAATCACCTACAGTTTCAGCTTCGACTAGAATATTGCCATCCAATTCTGCAGTTTAGAAAAAATGTAAAGGCATTAGGGAAGTTGAGAACAGGGCAGCATTGCTTAACACTTTAGCCACACAGTGCCTGGGACCCGGGTTCAATTCCACCTTTGGGCGTTTGAACATTCTCCCATGTCTGCGTGGGTTTCCTCCGGGTGCTCCAGTTTCCTCCCATAGTCGAAGGATGCGTAGGCTAGTGCATTAACCAATGGGAATTGCAGGGTTACAGGGATTGGTTCCTGTGGCTCAATGGACTGAATGGCCTGCTTCTGCACTGTAGGGATTCTACGGACTGGTTTATGAGAATGATTCCAGGAAAGAGGAACTTCAGTTACATGGATTAACTGGAGTGTTTGTGATACATCTCTTTGGGGAAGAGAGAGGTTGAAAGGAGATTTAGTGTAGATGTCCAAATTTTGAGGGGTCTAGACGGAGTTGATAGAGAGAAACAGTTGGTAGAAAAACTAAGGGCCTATTTAAATTGATTAGCAAAGAAAGCACTGTTATTTGTCAAAAAGCTTCTTCTACAGTGTGGTTAGGATCTAGATGCACTGCCCAAACGTATGATGGAGACAGATCAATTGTGGCTTTCAAAGTGGAATTGGAAAATTATCTGCAAAGGAAAGTTTTGCACAATACTGGGGAAAGTCTCTGGAGTGGTAAGAGTAAATATTTAAAGGTGAAGAATAAATTTAACAGACGTAGGAATAAAGCACAGAGAAGATCTCTCAGTAGAAAAGCTGGATTTCGAAAATGCAATCGTTATACGAATGGAGAAGATAGCAGCTGGCTAGACAGTTGATGGGAGCACATTCAAACAGCTCCTATCTTTTGAATAAGGAGGAATTAGAACGGGTTTTTAAAGACAAACTCTCTGTTCCAAGTGGAAAGGTAAACGTTGTGAGGTTTGCAGCTTTAAGGGTATAATGAGGAAAGATCGGTTGATAGAACCAATTAGTATAAAAGAAGTTGAAGAT
Organism: Chiloscyllium plagiosum; assembly: GCF_004010195.1. Classification (NCBI taxonomy): domain Eukaryota; kingdom Metazoa; phylum Chordata; class Chondrichthyes; order Orectolobiformes; family Hemiscylliidae; genus Chiloscyllium; species Chiloscyllium plagiosum. The sequence goes on along the minus strand of NC_057755.1, from coordinate 12,165,083 downwards.
GTCGTCAGTAGAATAGACCCAAAGACATCAGGACCCGATGGCATTAGTTACAGTCTCTCCATAAGAAGGATGAGACTAGATTGTCTAGCCTTTTCACTCTATGGATAAAAACTGGGGTTATCCCTGGATGTTTGAAGAATAGTAGAACCACTTTGATTTCTAAATCTAATGATAAGGCCAGCCTTAAGGACATAGACAATTGGCGACCAATTAGCATAAAACTCCTTCTGCTTAGGATTTTTAACAAAGATACTAGCTAGGAGATTGAGTGATGCTGTAGAATTAAATTTAAGACAAAAAGGTTTTTGGCTGGAATGTCAGGTTGTAATGCAAATGTTAAAATTCTTGATAATATTATTAAAGGCGCTAAAAAGAATAGGCTAGAATTAGCTGTTATTTGTATTGATCGAGCAAAAGCATTTGTTTCAATAGGACCAAGGCTGCTGGTTAAGGCATCACAACAAGCTTATTTGGTTGATAGGAGAAAGTGAGGACTGCAGATTCTGGAGATCAGAGCCGAAAATGTGTTGCTGGAAAAGCGCAGCAGGTCAGGCAGCATCCAAGGAGCAGGAGAATCGACGCTTCGGGCATGAGCCCTTCTTCAGGAATGAGGAAAGTGTGCCAAGTAGGCTAAGATAAAAGGTAGGGAGGAGAGACTTGGGGGAGGGTCGTTGGGAATGCAATAGGTGGAAGGAGGTTAAGGTGAGAGTGATAAGGTGAGGGTGATAGCCCACCCCCACTCCGTCCTATCACCCTCACCTTATCACCCTCACCTTAACCTCCTTCCACCTATTGCATTTCCAACGCCCCTGCCCCAAGTCCCTCCTCCCTACCTTTTATCTTAGCCTGCTAGGCACACTTTCCTCATTCCTGACGAAGGGCTCATGCCCGAAACATCGATTCCCCTGCTCCTTGGATGCTGCCTGACCTGCTGCGCTTTTCCAGCAACACATTTTCAGCTTATTTGATTGATAGTAAATCTTTATACTGATAATACAATAGTGGTGGAGGGATATACTTGTCAGAATGTCCCCAATTAAAATAGCACGAGGAGTGAAACAAGGTGACACTGTCACCAATTTTGTTTAATATAGTGTTGAATCCCCTGATATGAATGCTTGAAGATACCAGATCTGGTATAATTTGAAGGGGAGGCGTATCATTGTTCATCCCTTACTTTTTCTGATGATGTTGCACTTTTAAGTGATTCTTATTCAGGAATGGAGGAAAACGTGAGAATTGTACATCGGTTTTGCAATAATGCTGGAGGGAAGATCAATATTAAAAAGACGAGCGGTTTCCACTTTGCATATAAGGATAAAGCCTTTGTGTACAGAGTCTTCAGTCCAACTCGTCCACGCCAACCAGATATCCTAAATTAAACTAGTCCCATTTGCCAGCACTTGGCCCATATCCCACTAAACCCTTCCTATTCATATTCCCATCCAGGTGCCTTTTAAATGTTGCAATTGTACCAGCTTCCATCATTTCCTCTGGCAGCTCATTCCATACATGAGCCACCTTCTGTGTGAAAAAGTTGCCCCTTAGGTCCCTTTTAAATTTTTCCATCTCACCCTTAACCTATGCCCTCTAGTTCTGGACTCCCCCAGGGAAAAGACTTTGTCTATTTGCTCTCATGCCTCTCATGATTTTATAAATCTCTATAAGATCACCCCTCAGTCTCTGATGCTCCGGGAAAAACATCCCCAGCCTATTCAACCTCTCCTTATAGCCTCTAATCCTGGCAACATCCTTGTAGATCTTTTCTGAACCCTCTCAAGTTTCACAATAACCTTCCGATAGGAAGGAGACCAGAATTGCACACAATATTCCAACAGTGGCCTAATCAATGTCCTGTACACCTGCAACATATACTCAAATGTTCTGTCTAATAAAGGAAAGCATACCAAATGCCTTCTTCACTATCCTATCTATTGCAATTCCACTTTCAAGGAACAATGAACTCGCACTACAAGGTTTCTTTGTTCAGCAACACTCCCCAGAACCTTACCATTAAGTCTATAAGTCCTGCTCTGATTTGCCTTTCCAAAATGTAGCACCTCACATTTATCTAAATTAAACTTCATCTGCCACTCCTCAACTCATTTGCCCATCTGATCAAGATCCCATTGTACTCTGAGGTAACCTTCTTCGCTGTCCTCCAATTTTGGTGTCATCTGCAAACGTAGCAACTTTACCTCCTAGGTTCACATCCAAATCATTTATATAAATGATGTAAACCTGCACCCAATCTTGTGGCACACCATCAGTCACAGGCCTCCAGTCTGAAAAGCAATCCTCCACCAACACCCTCTGTCTTCTACCTTTAAGCCAGTAATGTAAAAAAATGGCTAGTTCTCCCTGTATTTCATGAGATCTAAACTTGCTAACCAGACTACCATGAGGAACTTTGTCGAATGCCTTATTGAAGTCCAGATAGATCACGTCCAACACTCTGCCCTGAAAGCTCTTTAGTCAGACTGTTACATGGTGGATGGTATGGAGCTTTGTTTATATGCCCAATACGGTTCAACTTGAAGAAATATTCAAATTCCTTGTTGTCTGTGGCGAACACCTCCAGGAGTCCTTGTATTGCAAAAGATGCTCGCAACTTTTCAACCATCATCCCTGTGTTTGACAAATGAACTCAGCGTACACCCAACTATTTTGAATGGGTGTCCACAATTACTAAAAACATAGCACCCGTGAAAGAACCAGCATAACTGATGCGTAGCCAAATCCAGGGTTTACCCAACCATTCCCACACATACGTGGGAGCTGCTGACAATACTTACTTGGCAGGGAAGACATCTTTAACCCTGGGTCTGGGCTGAGAACCTTCATCATTGAAAGAGTTTGTGAGAAGAGTGTGGAAAATTATTGGTTGAACTGAGCTGCTACTGGTGGATCTTTATGCTGGCTTCGGCCTAACGTCAATTCAGTGAATGAACAGCCAAATAGAGCTATTGCCTCTACTACTGTATGTGCCCTAGGCCAGGGAGACTGCAACGTATTCCCAATTCCTCCGCCTCCGCCGTATCTCCTCCCAGGAGGACCAGTTCCACCACAGAACACACCAGATGGTCTCCTTCTTTAGAGACCGCAATTTCCCTTCCCACGTTGTTAAAGGTGCCCTCCAACACATCTCGTCCACATCCCACACCTCCGCCCTCAGACCCCACCCCTCCAACCGTAACAAGGACAGAACGCCCCTGGTGCTCACCTTCCACCCTACAAACCTCCGCATAAACCAAATCATCCGCCGACATTTCCGCCACCTCCAAAAAGACCCCACCACCAGGGATATATTTCCCTCCCCACCCCTTTCCGCCTTCCGCAAAGACCGTTCCCTCCGTGACTACCTGGTCAGGTCCACGCCCCCCTACAACCCATCCTGGCACTTTCACCTGCCACCGCAGGAACTGTAAAACCTGCGCCCACACCTCCTCACTCACCTCTATCCAAGGCCC
>NC_057755.1:12147413-12160780 GCF_004010195.1 Chiloscyllium plagiosum | reverse complement strand
ATTGTACTCTATGCTACTCTCTCCCCACCCTCACCCTCCCCTAGCTTATCTCTCCACGCTTCAGGCTCTCTGCCTTTATTCCTGATGAAGGGCTTTTGCCCAAAACGTCGATTTTGCTGAAGCTCCTCGATGTTGCCTGAACTGCTGTGCTCTTCCAGCACCATTGATCCAGGGAGACTGCAATACTGTCAGAGTGACTGTGAAGAAGGTGGAGGAAGGATCGCTAGTCAACTGGACCATCTTTTTTTTTAGATTCCCTACAGTGTGGTAACAGGCCACTTGGCCCAGCTAGTCCACACTGACCCACCCAGACACATTCCCCTACCCTTTTACCCTACATTTACCTCTGACTAATGCACCTAACACTCTGGCCAATTTAGCATGGGCAATTCACCTGACCTGCATGTCTTTGGATTGTGGGAGGAAACTGGAGCACCCAGAGGAAAACTCACATGGACACTTTGTGAAGAGGGTCCACCTGATTTGCTGTGAGTTCCAAGCAGCAGACATTTTCTGTCCGCAGCATTTCCCCAACTTGGGGGGGGGGGGCTGCTTTAACATGATCTTCAGAAGCGTGAAGCAACATGAGCATCTCCTGCTGAAGGTATTCGAGAAGAATATGAGGATGTCTCTCCATCTTGTTCATGGCATCATTGTTTATTCTCTTTACAGAGAGGAGTTGGGTTGTTACAATCTATATGTACAACCCCCATATGCCAGCAGCAAATGTCCTGACCTTCCTGGGAAGGTACCTGCAGCTTGAAGGTAACTGCACTGATGTGGTGGACCCCTTCAGAATCTGGACCAGAAGGTGGCAGGTCAGGTGACCCTAATGCTGGATGCCAGTGGGAACGTTCTTCACCTGCCCTCCAGCTTTGCTATCAGAGGGAGCTGAGGCTACCTGATGTATGCCATGCAGCCTAGAGTGTATCAAACTTATGGGAGGTTAGGCATGGCAGCACATTGCAAAGTGACCTTCTACAGGAACTGCAAACAGGAGGGCTACCTAACTAAGGATTGCAAAGACTCCAAGAACTGCAACTTGTGTGGGGAAGCAGGCCTCCTGTATATCTGCTCCTGATACGGTCTCCTCTACATTGGGGAGACTGGACGCCTTCTCGCAGAGCATTTTAAGGAACATCTCCGGGACACCCGTACCAATCAATCCCACTGCCCCGTAGCCCAACATTTCAACTCCCCCTCCCACTCTACCGAGGCCATGCAGGTCCTGGGCCTCCTCCACCGCCACTCCCTCACCACCACGATGCCTGGAGGAAGAACCCCTCATCTTCCATCTCGGAACACTTCAACCCCAGGGCATCAATGTGGACTTCACCAGTTGCCTCATTTCCCCTCCCCCCACCTTACCCCAGTTCCAACCTCCCAGCTCAGCACCATCCTCATGACCTGTCCTACCTTCCAATCTTCCTTCCCACCTACCTGCTCCACCCTCCTCTCTGACCTACCACCTTCATCCCTACCCCCATCCACCCATTGTACTGTTTGCTACCTTCTCCCCAGCACCACCCCCCTCCCATTTATCTCTCTACCTTGGAGGCTCCCTGCCTTTATTCCTGATGAAGGGCTTTTGCCTGAAACATCGATTTCCCTGCTTCTTGGCTGCTTCCTGACCGGCTGTGCTTTTCCAGCACCTCTGTAATGTAGACTCCTGTATAAGGTCTGACACGACATGGATGGGAGTGCTACATATGCTCAGATGGCCGGAAGTTGCAATGTGATCATGGATCCCCAAAAGGACAGTAAGATGCCACCCCTCAGCAAGAAAACTGGAACAAAGGGCACCCAAAAGGAGGTACAGGCTGGAGCAGGTGAAAAGGTAGCCAGTGCAGAGGCATAACAACCAACCCAACTTCCACCTGAACAGATGGAGTCAATGGAGGTAGATGAAATGAAGGAGGTGGTGGAGTGGGTGCCAGTGAGAAACAACTGGAAAAAGAAAACACATTGGGGCCCAACAGAGCCACAGTAAGAGGCAGGTGAATGATTGTCACACCAGCAGCTCCTCTTATGACCAGGATGAAAAGATGGCCCTGAAAAACAGTGGCTCAGTGGTTATCATTGTTGCCTCACAGCATCAGGGACCCAGGTTCAATTTCAGCCTTGGGCAATGTCTGTGTGGAGTTTGCAAATTCTCCCCATGTCGATGTGGGTTTCCTCCAGGTGCTCCGGTTTCCTCCTCCAGTCTGAAGATGTACAGAATAAGTAAATTGGCCATGCTAAAATTGCCCATTGTATTCAGGGAATGTAAGTTAGGTGCATTAGTCATGTGAAATGGAGAGTTGTAGGGTGAGCTATTCTTCAAGGGTTAGTGAGGACTTGTTGGGCCAAATGGCTTGTTTCCACACTGTAGGGACTCTATGAAAAAGAAAGAGGCACAACACCATGGGGGGGAGAGGACCACCCCCCACTTTGAAACTACTGAACATCCCTAACAGCCAGTGAAGCCCAATATCCAGCCATTGGGAATCAAGGGGTGCCCATAGCACCACAGCACCAGGCAACTGGGAGCAGTGATGCTCCAAATCAGGAGCGGAGCATGACAATCGCTCTGCCAGACTCAGAACCAGGCTTTGCTGGCTTCATTCCTGCTCTGCAACCCTGGTTCAGGCCCATGCCCCCAGAGAGGAACAGGACGACTATCTCAGTATGGAGAGTGTCCAATAGTTCTTCCACTACAGATCATTGCAGGGAGTGCCTGTTGTCATGATCGCAAGTGAACGGACATTGGGTAATTCTATAAACTCTTAAATTGGTCTTAAAATTGCCCGTATTAACCTATATAGCATTGAATCTACCACACAAAATAACTCCACATTGGCTTATCAAGTCAATATTAGAGCTGACCTCCTGTTTCTGCAAGAGCATGGGATACAGCACATCAGCAGCTACAGGAAATGGTCGAGCTTATGGACATGGATTTATTTGGATGGAAACGTTAGCTGTTCATCCAGCCTTGCTATTCTGCTACGAGAAGGCAACTTCACTATGTCTGAAGTTAAGGAGGTGGTGGGTGGGCACCTCCTCATTGCAGACATTATAGTACATACAGAAATGCTCCCTGGAGACTAATTAATATGTATGACCTGATTGTAAAGTGTGGCCAGTTGGCTATCCTGCTGCAGCTTCCACTGCCGCTGGTGACGTCCAGGCCGGTCATTCTGGCTGGAGACTTCAACTGCATTATTGATGCAGATGGATGATCCACAAGGGCTGGCAGCCAACTGGAAGCCATGTCCAGATTCCTGATAGAAACAGTTAAAGTCACCAAGCTGCATGACATCATCAGCACTCCTGCTGACAGAGCGCAGCACAGATACACCTGTTCATGGCCAGACTGGTCTATCTGCTTAAGGATTGATTTCCTGTTTGCATTCCACATGTCCTTGGTCAGATCTTCTCTAACCACTGCCTCCTGCTGGCCGGCTGTCACCTACAGGATGACAAGCGGGCCAGCAAGGCTACGTGGAAGTTGAACACGAAACTGTTAACCTCAGAAGACATTGAGAAGCTCAAAAGGGATTACAGAGGAACTTGGATTAGCCGGCATGATCGCAAGAGCTCAATACTCGGCTAAACTATGTTCTCTGGCATTCGATTATCAATGAATTTGATTAACCGAACGAAATATTGCCCTCTCATGTCCTTCGGATAATTGAGGTTCCTCTGTATACAGGTTGCAGAACCATGAAGCTCATCTTTGAATTTCCATCGCTCTGGTGGGAAATAGTCAAGAGCAGCATCAAGAGGTTCTTTAACCTCAAAGGTGTTCAGACTTCTGTCCTTAGAAAATAATAAAACTCCTCGTGGCTTATTGGTCGGGTTGTATTCAGTTCTGTGGGACTTAATTGGCCAGGACCTCCTGGAGGTGTATGACAGTATGTTCCTGGTAGGTACCATGTGCAAATCTATGAGAAAAGGTATCATCACCGTCATCTGCAAGTGGAAAGGAGAGAGGGAGGAAATTAGAAACTGGTGACCAATTTCACTGTTGAATGCAGACTACAAAATCCTGTCTGACGTCATCACAACCTGGTCAGGTCTGATCTGGGATCAATGATTCACCCCAACCAAACGTGTGCTGTACTGAGCATGATGATCTCTGAGAGCCTTGCATTCCTCATAGATATGATTGCCTATGTGCAGGACAGTGGGGGGACCCTTGCCTCATCACTCTGGACAATGAAAAAGCCTTTGACATGATATCGCACACATACATGGGGGATATGCTCTCCAAAGTGGGCTTTAGAGAGGGAACTTGCAACTGTATCTGACTGCTCTCTACCAACGTCAGTAGTGCTGTCTCCATTAATGGGTGGGAATCAGAAAACTTTCTGATTCAGATTTGGAATCAGGCAGGGCTGCGCAGCCTCTGCCACATTATTTGTTATATAAAGCCTTTAGCTGAGTCCATCAGGAAGAGTGCGAGCCTGAGACGGATGACTCTTCCGATCAGTGGAGGCCTGCAAGTCAAAACCGCCCCTTACATAGATGACATTGCCATTTTCTGCTCGGATTTGCTGTCAGCGCACTCATGAGTATCAGTGACCAGTTCAAATTGGCCTCAGGAGCCAAGATAAATTGAGGCCAGAATGAAGCCTAGTTCTTGGAAACAGGGCTGACCAATCCTTTATCCCCTTTACTATCAGGTCAGATTGCCCAAAGGTGCTCTTGTGCAAACTCTTGGGAGGAACACAATGCCAAAGTGAAGTAGAAACTAGTTCTTTGGGAACACCACTCTCTCTCCATCGCGGGTAAAAACTTGGTCATCAGATGTGAGGCACTCTCCTTCTGTTGTTGTACATTGTGCAGGTCTGGCCCACTCCCTGAAACTGTGCCACTGCATTCACCCGAGCCATCTTCTATTTCATCTGGAGATCTAGGATGGAGTGTGTCTGCAGGGACTCCATGTACAAAAATTTGGATAAGGGGAGGAAGAATGTACCCAATGCTGCCCTCATCCTGATGGCCACCTTTGTGTGTGGCTGCATCAAGTTGTGCCTCAGGACACAAACACAAGGTTTCACTATGTACTGCGGTTCTTGTCCCTGGTGTTTTGCTGGGTTTTTTGCAGTGGAATGCTCCAAGTAGTTGGACAGTCCTGTATTGCATATCCTTCGTGGAGAAATTTGCAAAGAAAAATATCTTTGACCCCAAGTCCATCAAGAAGTAGTGAACACGTAGCATCCTTGAGACTCCGTAGGAAAAGGCAAGGGTGGATCCTGTCATGGGGGTTTCCTGAGCAGACTGTCAAAGTCATTTGGCAGAATACCTCATCACCAAAACTTCCCAGCAAGCACCATGACATTGCTCAGTTGGTGGTGAGAAGAGGGGTTGTTGAGACTATCACACATCTACACTTCTGGGATGTGGCTGTCCAAAGAAAATCTGGAGAATGATGCAGGTTCAACCCGAGCAGCTCCATGACACAGGTCTGTTCCTCAGGACGCACATCAAGACAAACATTGACTATGCCTGGAGGACCATCAACTCAGTGAACAATAGTCTTTGTTCTGTCTGAAACTAGTTGGATTTCCAGAACAAGGAGTCGACCCTGACCGAATGTTGCAGACTGGCACATTCCAAGATCCCGGACTATGTGCTGAGGGACACACTAAAGCTTGGGGCAGCTGACATCAAGACACAGTGGGGAAAGGCCATTGGAGAAAGACCTTCCTGCTGAAGTTCAATGGGGATCCATTCAGTTATCAGACCTTCCCACTGCCTCAAATGCATATAAATATAGTCTTGTATGTGTAGGGATGCCTTTGGTTTGTTGGATAGAGTCAAACACCAATATTTTTGTTTCCTTGATATGGTATTGTACAAAACTGAACTGCATTTATGACCACGCATATACATGAAGATATTTTTTATGAATAAAGTATACTTTTGAAATAAAAAAGAGAGGCCTTGATTGGACTCTGCTAGTGCCTCAAATGCATGTAAATATAGTCTGGTTCAAGTAAGAGGTACTTTTGGTTTGTTTGGATAGAGTCAAACTCCAATGTTTGTTTGTTTCCTTGATATGCTACTGTGCAGAACTGACCTGCGCTTGTGACTATGTATATGTATAAAGATAATTTTTATTAATAAAGTATACTTTTTAAATTAAAAAAGAAAGCTGCTTGCTTTTTGTTCTTGTTGGCACTCTGGACACTGCTCCACCAACACAGCTTAATCCAATCCTGGCCACTAGACATAACGTCTTGCCAACATCTTGCCCTTGCTCCCCATAGGTAATCTGGTCTCGCTGAGTCCAGAAAGATTTCACTTCTTGTTATGATGGCCCTTTTCTTTCCTCCATCATCACCAACTGTTTTATTTTTGCCAGGATGGGATCCTTTTGCGTCCGCAGTCTGATATTGTCAGTGGTGACCAGAAAGGTGCCCATAAAGTTTAAAACCAGAATGGCCTCTTCCAGTAGCAGCACTACAGATGGTGTATCTGTCAACGGAAGACAACTCAATGCCACTTGGCCTCCCAGAAGGGAGCATCCTGGTAAATCCCCTCTGCACCCTCTCTAAAGTACCTACGTCCTTCGTATAATGAGGCAACCAGACCTGGACACAATATTCCAAGTGTGGTCTAACCAGCATTTTATAGAGCTACAGCAAAACCTCGCAGCTCTTAAACTCAATCCTTCATTAATGAAGGCCAAAACAGCATATGCCTTCTTAGCAACCTGATCGATTTGGGTGGCAACTTTGAAGGATCTATGTGGACCCGACACTGTGGATCCACACTGCCAACAATCCTGTCTTAAACTCTGAAATTCAGCTTTCAAATTTGACCTTACAAAATGAATCACTTCACACTTATTCAGGCTGAACTCCATCTGCGACTTCTTAGCCCAGCTCTGCATCCTGTCAATGTCATGTTGTAGCCTGCAACAGCCCTCGACACTACCTACAACACCACCTACCTTTGTGTTATCAGCAAACTTACTAACCCACCCTTCCACTTCTTCATCCAAGTAATTTATAAAAACTACAAAGAGCAGAGGCTCAAGAACGGATCCCTGCGGGACACCATTGGCCACTGACCTTCAAGTGGAATACTTTCCACCCACTATTACCAGCTGTCTTCTTTTGGCCAGCCAATTCTGTATCCAGACAGCCAAGTTTCCCTCTATCCCATACCTCCTAACTTTCTGACTGAGCCTACATGGGGATCCTCATCAAATGCCTTACTGAAATCCATATACAGCACATCTGCTACTCAATCTTCGTCAACTTATCTCATCACATCCTCACAGAACTCAGTAACGTTTCTGAGGCATGACCTGCCTCTCACAAAACCTGCTAACTATCTTTAATCAAACTATGTTTTCCCAAAGAGTCATAAATTCTATCTCTCAGAATCCTTGCTTCCCACAGGTGTAAGACTGACTGGTCTGTAGTTCCCAGGGATTTCCCTATTCCCTTTCTTGAACAGAGGAACAACATTCACTTCTCTCCAATCATCCGGTACTACTCCCATGGAGAGTGAGGAAGCAAAGATCATCTCCAGAAGTGTAGCAATCTCATTCCTTGCTTCCCGTAGTAACCTTGGATATGTCTGGTCCAGCCCTGGGGACTTATCTATCTTGATACTTCCCAGAATTTCCAGCGCATCCATTTTCTTAATATCAATCTGTTCAAGCCTATTAACCTGGAACCATGTTGTTCTCCGTATCAACAAGGTCCCTCTCTCTAGTGAATACTGAAGCAAAAAGACTCATTTAGGGGCCTCCCCTACCTCCTCAGACTCCAGATACAAGTTTCATCCACTATCCCTGATCGCCCCTACACTCTCTCTGATCATTCTCTTATTCTTTACATGTGTGTAGGACACTTTTGAGTTTTCCCTAATCCTTCCCACCAAGGCTTTCTCTCACCCCCTCCCAACTCTCCTCAATCCATTTTTGAGTTCTTTCCTAGCTAGCCTGTAATCCTCTAAATGTTGTGCCAGGTACTTGCTTTCTCAACCTTAAGTAAGCTTCCTTTTTCCTTTTGATGAGAAGGTCTTCTGCTCTTGTCATCCAAGGCTCCTTTACTTTACCGTTCCTTGCTTATCTCAGTGGGACTACATTATCCAACAGTCACAACAAGTGCTCCCTAAACAGCCTCCACATTTCTGTTGTGCATTTCCCATAGAACAATTGTTCCCAATTTATTTTCCGCAGTTCCTGTCTAATAGCTGTATAATTTCCTCTGCCCCAATTAAATATTTCCCTTACTGTTTGTTCATATCCCTCTGCATGGCTATAGTAAAGGTGAGACAGTTGTGGTCACTGTCACTGAATGCTCTCCCACTGAGAGATCTGACACCTGGCCTGGCTCGTTGCCTCACACCAAATCCAATATGGCCTCCCCCCTAATTGGCCTGCCTACATATTGATTCAAGAATCTTTCCTGGACACACCTGACAGAAACGGCTCTATCCAGACCATCTGCACGAAGGAGGTTCCAATCAATATGGGTAAGTTGAAGTCATCCATAATAACAGCTCTGTTACATCTGCACCTTTCCAAGATCTGCTGTCCAATCTATTCTTCCATCTCTCTGCTGCTATTGGGGTGTCTGTAGAAAACACTCAACAAAGTGACTGTTCCTTTCCTGTTACTGATTTCCACCCATACTGACTCAATAGACAAACACTCCTCAACAACCTCCTTTTCTGCAGATGTGATGCACTCTCTAATTAACAATGCTACACCCCCTCCTCTCTCAGTAAGTACACAAACCACACAAAATTAATGCCAATAAATATAGAGAAGTTCAGCACACAACAGGCCCTTTGGTCCGCGCCAAAACCACCCCAAAATAAACACCAACAAATTCACAAATTTAAGACTAAGATAGACAGATTTCTAATCTGTAAGGTCATCAATAATTACAGGGAAAAGGCGGGAAAGTGGAGATGAGGATAATCAGATCAGCCATGATCTCCTTGAATGATAGAACAGATTCAATGGACTGAATGGACAACGTCTGCTCCTGCATCTTATATTCTTTGTCAGAAATGGGAAGTCATAATGGCAAACAAAAATACAGCAAACCGATGGTTAGCATAATTTTCGGGCTTTATTTTGGAAATAGCATGTGCATTTACTGGGGACTATTTAGTTCATGGTTTGCACATTTATTGCACTTTCTGGAAGTAATTTATGTATTTATGAGGATTTACTTTCTGGGTTATTGAAGGCCACATTTATTGAAAGTTATTTTGGGTAGTTTATCTATTTCATTGGATATGTTTTGGGGTTTATTTTAATGGCATTTTGGGTTTTTATTGGGGCTAATTTGGGGTTTAATTTATGCATTTATTTATATATGGTATTGTTGTCTTTATTGAGTTTCATTTAGCAGTTAGTTTTGTAGATTATTTTTGTGTTTATTTTGGGTTTCATTGTGTGTTTATTTTCATGGTAGTTTATGTATTTGGGGTTTATTTTGGGGATTATATTTGGTAGGGACTGTATTTATCGATATTTATTTTGTGGGTACTTTGCATATTTAATAGGGTCTAATTTGCTGTTGTTGCAGGTATGTTTTGCAGATGGCTTCTGTGTTCTTTGAAGTATTTTGTGGATTGGTTATATATCTATTCTTTATTTAGGGTTAGTTTATAATTTATTGAGAGTAATTTTTAGGGTGATTTTTGTACTTATTGAGGTGTATTTTGGGTCATGTTTGAGTATTTATTGAAATTATATTGTGGATAGTTTTAAGTGTTTATTGGGATCATATTCTGGATAATTTACGTATTTATTGGGGTTTACTTTAAAGGGATGGTTTGTCTATTTATTCAGGTTCATTTTGGGACCATTTTAGGGAATCGTCTGTCTATGTACTGGTGTTAATTTTTGAATGGGGTTTTGAATGTTGACGTTTCTATGGTGCTTGAGGACTGGAGGTTGGCTAACGTGGTGCCACTGTTCAAGAAAGGTAGTAGGGTAAGTCAGGGAACTATAGACCAGTGAGCCTGACGTCGGTGGTGGGCAGGTTGTTGGAGGGAATCCTGAGGGACAGGATTTACATGTATTTGGAAAGGTAAGGACTGATTAGGGATGTCAGCACAGCTTTGTGCATGGGAAATCATGTCTCATGAACTTGACTGAGTTTTTTGAAGAAGTAACAAAAAGAATTGATGAGGGCAGAACGGTAGATGTGATCTATATGGACTTCAGTAAGGCGTTTGACAAGGTTCCCCATGGGAGACTGGTTAGCAAGGTTAGATCTCATGGAATACAGGGAGAACTAGCCATTTGGATACAGAACTGATGGAGGGTTGCTTTTCAGAGTGGAGACCTGTGACCAGTGGTGTCCTACAAGGCTCTGTGCTGGGTCCACTCATTTATATAAATGATTTGGATGCGAACACAGGAGATAAAGTTAGTAACCTTGCAGATGACACCAAAATTGGACCTGTAATAGACAGGGAAGAACGTTACTTCAAAGTACAATTGGATCTTGATCAAATGGGCTAATGGGCTAAGGAGTCACAGATGGTGTTTAATTTAGGTAAATGTGAGGTGCTGCATTTTGGAAAGGCAAATCAGACAACAACTTATACACTTAATGGTGAGATCCTGAGGAGTGTTGCTGAACAAAGGGACCTTGGAGTGCAGATTCACAGTACCTTGAAAGTAGAGTCACAAGTAGCTAGGAAAGTGAAGGCGTTTGATATGCTTTCCTTTACTAGTCAGAGCATTGAATATAGGAGTTGGGAGGTCATGTTGCAGCTGTACAGTATAATGGTTAGGCCACATCTGGAATATTGTGTGCAATTCTGGTCTCCTTCCTATCGGAAGGATGTTATGAAACTTGAAAGGGTTCAGAAATGATTTACAAGGATGTTGCCAGAGTTGGAGGATTTGAGCTATAGGGAGAGGCTGAGTAGGCTGGGGCTGTTTTCCCTGGAGTGTTGGAGGATGAGGGGTGACCTTATAGAAGTTTATAAAATCATGAGGTGCATGGATAGGGTAAATAGGCAAAGTCTTTTCCCTGGGGTGGGGCAGTCCAGAATTTGTGGACATAGGTTTAGGGTGAGAGGGGAAAGATATAAAAAAGACCTAAGGGGCAACTTTTTCACACAGAGCAAGGTGCATGTATGGAATGTGCTGCCAGAGGAAGTGGTGGAGGCTGGTAAAATTGCAGCATTTAAAAGGCATCTGGATGTATATTTTAATATGAAAGGTATAGAGGAATATGGGCCAAGTGCTGGCAAACTGGAGTAGATTAGGTTAGGATATCTGGTCGGCATGGACGATTTGAACTGTAGGGTTTGTTTCCGTGCTGTACATCTCTATGACTCTGTGACTCTATGACTTTCAGGTCATCATGCATCAATGTCTGTAGGTGTGTGGACAATAGAAGCTGTTAAATCCACAGGAGAATGTGCATTGTTTTTCATGTTTTCTCAATGTGATGTACCAAGACATCTGAACATCCTGATGAGACAAGTGGTTAAATCCAGACTTAGGATGCTTCAGGTGTGTTGCTCAAAACAAAGGGAGGTGAGGTCACCTAACCTCCCAAATCCATCTTGTTTCAAGTTTAGTTATATATTTTTAATTCTGCTTTTGAACATTATGCTAATATAACCACACAGATATAGTTGTGCAGACATGACAGAACATTTATTCTGTCAAAGACACCTCCTCCTACTGCCCCCTCGACCATGACCCAATCCCCCATCACCAAACCATCATCTCCTACCCACAGCTTCCAAACTCATAGTCCGGGAACCCCGCAATGCCTGATCCTACCTCCTTCCCAAGATCCACAAGCCTGACCACCCTTGCCGACCCATTGTCTCAGCATGCTCCTGCCCCACCGAACTCATCTCCACCTATCTTGACACTGTCCTATCCCCCCTAGTCCAGGAACTCCCCACATACTTTCGAGACACCACCCACGCCCTCCACCTCCTCCAAGACTTCCGCTTCCCTGGCCTCCAACACCTCATCTTCACCATGGATATCCAATCCCTCTACACATAGAACATAGAACATAGAACAATACAGCACAGAACAGGCCCTTCGGCCCACGATGTTGTGCTGAACATTTGTCCTAGCTTAAGCACCCATCCATGTACCTATCCAATTGCCGCTTAAAGGTCACCAAAGATTCTGACTCTACCACTCCCACAGGCAGCGCATTCCATGCCCCCACCACTCTCTGGGTAAAGAACCTACCCCTGACATCCCCCCTATACCTTCCACCCTTCACCTTAAATTTACGTCCCCTTGTAACACTCTGTTGTACCCAGGGAAAAAGTTTCTGACTGTCTACTCTATCTATTCCTCTGATCATCTTATAAACCTCTATCAAGTCACCCCTCATCCTTCGCCGTTCCAATGAGAAAAGGCCTAGCATTCTTATTTGTCCTTCCAAAATGGACAACCTCACACTTGACAGGGTTGAACTCCATCTGCCACTCCTCAGCCCAGCTCTGCATCATATCTAAGTCCCTTTGCAGCCGACAACAGCCCTCCTCACTACCCACCCACTCTTCCAAGTCATTAATAAAAATTACAAACAGCAGAGGACCCAGAACTGATCCCTGCGGAGGCTGAATATTTACCATCTACCATCACTCTCTGACTTTGACCGGTTAGCCAGTTTTCTATCCAACTGGCCAAATTTCCCTCCTGACTTTCCGCATAAACCTTCATCTTCCATGACCAAAGCCTCCAAGCCCTCCATTTCTTCCTCTCCCGACGTCCCCAACAGTACCCTTCCAATGTCACTCTCACTCATTTGGCTGAACTGGTCCTTACCTTTAACAATTTCTCCTTCGAATCCTCCCACTTCCTCCAGATCAAAGGGGTAGCCATGGGCACACGTATGGGCCCCAGCTATGCCTGTCTCTTTGTTGGCTACGTAGAACAGTCCATCTTCCATAGTTACACCAGCACCACTCCACACCTCTTCCGCCAATTGATGACTGCATTGGCGCTACCTCATGCTCCCGCGAGGAGGTTGAGCAGTTCATCAACTTCACCAACACATTCCACCCCAACCTTAAATTCACATGGATCATCTCTGACATCTCCCTCTCCTTCCTGGACCTCTCCATCTCCATTAATGACGACCGACTTGACACTGACATTTTCTACAAACCCACCGACTCCCACAGCTACCTGGATTACACCTCTTCCCACCCTGCCTCCTGCAAAAATGCCATCCCGTATTCCCAATTCCTCCACCTCTGCTGTATCTGCTCCCAGGAGGACCAGTTCCACCAGATGGCCTCCTTCTTTAGAGATCGCAATTTCCCTTCCCACGTGGTTAAAGATGCCCTCCAACGCATCTCGTCCACATCCCGCACCTCCACCCTCAGACCCCACCCCTCCAACC
>NC_057755.1:12111841-12147199 GCF_004010195.1 Chiloscyllium plagiosum | reverse complement strand
TTGGTGGGGTGGTAGGTGAGGACCAGTGGGGTTCTGTCCTGGTGGTGATTGGAGGAGTGGGAAGTGGAGGAGATGCGGTGGAGAGCATCGCCAACCACGTCTGAGGGGAAATTGCGGTCTTTGAAGGAGGAGGCCATCTGGGTTGTTCGGTATTCAAAAGTTGATGAATTGCTCAACCTCCTCACGGGAGCATGAGGTGGCGCTGATGCAGTCATTGATGTAGTAGAGGAAGAGTTGGAGAGTGGTGCCGGTGTAACTACAGAAGGTGGACTGTTCTACGTAGCCAACAAAGAGACAGGCATAGCTGGGGCCCATATGGGTTCCCATGGCTACCCCTTTGGTCTGGAGGAATTGAGAGGATTCAAAGGAGAAATTGTTAAGGGTGAGGACCAGTTCAGCCAAACGAATGAGAGCATCAGTGGAAGGGTACTGTTCGGAGCATCGGGACCTTCCCCCACCCTCCTCTCTGACCTATCACCTCCATCCCCACTCCCATACACCTATTGTACTCTATGCTACTTTCTCCCCACCCCACCCTCCTCTCATTTACCTCTCCACTCTGCAGGCACCCTGCCTCTATTCCTGATGAAGGGCTCTTGACCGAAACGTCAATTTTCCTGCTCCTCGGATGCTGCCTGACCTGCTGTGCTTTTCCAGCACCACTCTAATCTAGACTTTATTCCTGGCGATACAATTCAGTCACCAAAGCAGCAAGGGTGAGTGACAAACATTCTCAGTGGCCGCCCTTAGCACTTGTCCTCAAATGTAAGAAACTTAGTAATTGTTTTCAAGTTGCAAAGAGTTAAAAGTCTGCACTAAGTTGAACAGGAAATATTGACAGATTGCACTCCTGATTGTAAATTTAAAAGTGAGATGTGCTGAGGGGGCCACAGCATGTTTCCAGACAAATTGCTTGTGGTGGTCTGACCTTTAAATGACAGTCAGAAGGACAGGGGCTGTCAGTGAACACTTCCTGCCTTTTGCAGAGTCTATGATGTGATGTGATAATGCTGATCCGGGAGCTTTAGGACCAGTTATGTTTTTGGTTATTTCTTGCCATCATTGTTGACCCCAAAATAAGCTTCCGACCACATATCTTCT
Source organism: Chiloscyllium plagiosum (assembly GCF_004010195.1). Lineage (NCBI taxonomy): Eukaryota > Metazoa > Chordata > Chondrichthyes > Orectolobiformes > Hemiscylliidae > Chiloscyllium > Chiloscyllium plagiosum. The sequence goes on along the minus strand of NC_057755.1, from coordinate 12,146,098 downwards.
CCATCAGTACAACAGCCTACTTCCACCTCTGCAACGTAACCCTCTACTTCAGCTCATCTGCTGCTGAAATCCTTGCTCATATCTTTGTTAGCTCTATAACTGACTACTGAAGCACAGTCATAGTTGATCTTCCACATTTCACCCTCCACAAACCTGAGCTGTCCACAACTCTGCTGTCTGAGTGCTTACTCACACTGAGTCCCATTCCCCATCACTAAACTCTCTGGCTTATGTTAAATCTCAATTTTCAAATTTTCATCTTTATTTTAAGATTACTCAGTGGCTTCATTTTCTCAGAGTTGGCTACACATATCTTAGTTTAATCACCACTTCCCATTAGTTGTTGGGCTTTCGTATTCATGAGGCTTTGACTCGGAAAACCCTCACCTAAGATGCTTCTTAAGATCTAGCTCTTTCATCAGGCTTCTTGAGGATTCCAGTGCAAGAGAAGGAATATTTTGCTACAATTGTACAGAGCATTGGAGAGACAGAGTCTTGTGTGTAGTTTTGGTCTCCTTTTGTGGATAAATGTGAGGTTGTCCATATTGGTATCTGAATGGGAATATGTAAATGGAGAGGTCCAACAAGATTTGGCCTTGTAAACCAGTCGATGAAAGCAAGCATAGAGGTGCAATAGGTGATAAAGAAAGCTGGTATGTTGACCTTTACAATGAGACAATTCAATTCAGCTGCAGGGTTGTCTTGCTGCAATTGTACAGGGTCTTGATGAGACCAAACCTGGAGGATCGTGTGTAGCTTTGGTCTCCTTATAAAAGAAAGCATGTTCTGGCTGTGGAGGGAGTGCAAGGAAGGTTTATCAGACTGATTCCTGAGATAGCAGGACTGATGAATGAAGAGATACTGGACCAGTTATTCACTGGAATTTAGAAAAAATGGGGTCAGGGGATTGGGGGATGTCTCATAGAAACCTATAAAATTCTACTTGTCTAGACAGGGTAAATACAGGATAATCCCAATGTTAGGGGGGTCCAGAACCAGGGATTGTTGTTTTTATTCATTCCCAGGATGAGGGCACAGCCAGCTAGGCCAGTATTTATTGTCCATCCCTAATTGCCAAGCGTGCAGTTAAGAATTAATGACATTGTGGACTTACATGTAATCCAGACCAGGTAAGGATGGCAGTTTCCTTTCCTAAAAGACATTGGTGAAGTCGATGGGTTTCCTGACAATGGATTTATGGTCATCTCTAGGCTCTTCATTCAGATTTTTATTGAATTCAAATTCCACCAACTGCAGGCATGGGATTCTGGATTAACAGTCCGAGGACAACACCACTAGGCCACCACTTCCTCTATCTAAGGAGAAGTCTAAGGATATGGGATAGGTTATTTAGGACTGAAATTAGGAGAAATATTTTCATCTAGAGAGTGGTGAGCCTGCGGAATTTCTGCCACAGAAAGTGATTGAGGCAAAAGCATTGAATATTTCAACAGGGAGTCGGATATAGTTCTTAGGGTTAAAACATCCAGGGGTATGGGGCAAAGCGTTGGCCTGAGTCATACTGAAGGACAGAACAGGCTCAAAGAGCTGAATAGCCTACTCCTGCTCTAATTTATTATGGTAATGTGTTATTGTCTGACTTAACTCTGTCAAATTTTATTTAATAAATCACCAGTGAAGTGAGATGTTTTACTTTGTTCAATCGTATAATTTATATAAAGTGCAAAATCACTTCGTCCAATGCAGCGTGAAGCTAACAGTATGGGTTCAAATCCCGCACTGGCTGAAGTTATCACGAAAAACTCTCCTTCTCAACCTCTCCCCTCACTTGAGGTGTGGTGACTCTCAGGTTAAACCACCACCAGTCATTTCTCTAATGAGAGAGCAGCCCCATGGGACTATTGCAACCTTGCGAATGAAATGTACGTGCATAAAGGAATATATGTACATGTATAAATGTTTATTGTACATAAAAATAAATTAACAAGTAAGTTGTCATTTCTCTCAGTATGCCTGTGATTTCTGGCCAGATTGGAGGAAACAGGAGTTTCACCGAAGGTGAGGGGAGTGAGTGTGGAACTTCCCCACAATCTCTACCCACTTATCACCACCACACGGATTCCCAGTGCTGGCCACTTCTTCAGATGAATTCAGCTAGATTCCACAGACAGGATCCACCCTCTACCAATGTCAGCCTCCTTCCCGGATCAGCTGGACATATTGAAAGTTCTTCTATTCCCTGGGCGGTCACGGATAGAGGGGAGGAGGGGTGCTTAGTTTACGAAATCTTCAAGAGTGAGTGACATGGCGTACGGGGTCTGAATTTGGGAAATGGAATTTCAATTTCCCGATGGCATATTGTGACAAAGTCAGCAGTGTGTCTACAATGTTTCCTGATGAAGGGCTTTTCCTGCCCCTCAGATGATGACTGAAAAGTCGGTTTTCCTTCCCCTCAGATGATGCCTGACCTGCTGTGCTTTTCCAGCACCACTCTAATCTTGACTGTGGTGCATTCTTGTTTGTTCTTATATTTGCATACTATAAATATTCATGAGTATAACAGAGTTTGCAATTATATCTGGCTTCGTGAGAATGGCACAGCGAATTTAAAGGTTATGTGCACCAGTCAGTTTTGTCGAGCTGTATTTGTGGTCAGTGGTTTTCTTTTTTAAACAGGAGAGATGGAGTGGCTGCTCACACTGAGCCTCAGGCCCAGCAAGAATGGTGGGGTAGAAGTGTGGGTCAGTAGTGTAAAATTGGGTATGGCATTCAGGATTCAAGGGAGGGTAGTCAATTAGATCAGGAGCATGAAGTAGTGAAGTGACTTGATGTGGGGGCAGCCAGTCAGGGTAAGATAATGAGGGTGCTAAAGAGTCTTCACAGGACTTTAAGTTGCAAAATTTCACTTACAGCATCCCCCTCAAAGAATGTTCTTGGTCAATGCCTGTTATAATACATGGAAAGAGTCATTGTCTGTGAGTTAAGCCATGTCTCACAGCTGATTGAGTACAGCACTGGACACTAACATGAACATTTCAGTAAGGAGTGTACATAAAAACACAGGCTCATAGTTTCACAATCAATGAAATGCCCCTAAACTCCCTGTCACCATCAATGGATACCATCCAAGAGGTGTTTTATTCTCTGACTAAGCTAGTCTCAACCAATAACAATGTTCCATGCATGAATAAGGTGAAGCTGTTACAATATAAAATACTTACAAAAGAAACCAAAATTTAAAGAATTTCAGCTACTTCTGTGATCCCAATGCCATTCTGACTGTGACATTTGATAATGTCTGAGAGCCCCCTCTACCTGTTGTTCCACCAATGAGAAACATCTGCTACTGCATGGTCACATATGTTTCACATGCACACCATTGGTAATTATATTGCTATTGTAAACATGTGGCAAACAGAAAAGGAGATGGAGCACTCCTGTTGAAATGGACAAAGTACACTTCCTCTACTCTCATGATAACAGCAGTTTGGTTATGATCCCTCAGTTCCCTTGCTCACACCTAGAATTGGGTAACGAATACACCTTCTCCAACTCCCATAACATGCTTAGTGCAGGGTAACTAAACACCCTCGCAGCTTGATTAGCTAACCCATCCACCCGTAAGTAAACCCCACCTCCCCTGAAGCTGGGTGGATGCCACTCATTGGTACTTTCAAACTTGGGGCTACCTATCCAGTAATTAGACGTAATGAGACTCAAACCAGATGCTGCAATGCTCAGCGTATCAGTGGGAGACTGATCAGTGAGGAACAGAAGGCATCTGACTGACATGAGCTGTGGTGAGACTTATGTTAGAATCGGACAGCAAATCTAGTGAGGCCTATCTCAATGTCAAGAGGATGCTATTCCATCTTTTTTTGTATTTTTCATAAGTAGCACGGCAGGTTTCTCACTAGGCAGTGGCAAGTTGCCAATTAAGGACGATTATTACTTGTTAAACACCTCATTAATATTCAACTTCTTTCTTCCGCAGTTCCATTTGTGCCTTGGAGAAGGAACAAACAGTGTCCACCAATGCTCTCAGTGCCTTTAGAGAGCGGTGGGCATTGCATTTCATCACACAGACAGGCTTCTTCTTATGCTTCTCAATAAAACTGAGTCTGGTGGGGAAAGGGGATGTCTTGCTGTGTGTCACAATGAGATGTCAATCTAACACATTCAGCATATGCCAGCTGTCTGTGCAGCCAACACATTAGAATGTATGCAATCAAATGTGTTAATGTGGATTGGGGGCTTTTTCTTAGTCCACTCAAATGGGCCACTATCAGTCAGGGGGTCCCAGTATCATTGATCAAGAATGCAGTGCACACACTGTCCAGGGGCTTAGCCACAGTAAAGTTGTCACAACCAGGGAATCTGCAATCAGGATAATGGTCAGTTATGTAGTTCTGCCCAAAACTTGTTGGTTTTCCAGAACAAGGAGTTGACTCTGACTGAATGTTGCAGACTGGCAGATTCCAAGATCCAAGACTACGTGCTGAGGGATGCACTCAAGCTTGGAACAGCTGTCATTAAGATGCAGTGGTGAAAGACCACTGTCTGAGGTCTTTCTGCTGAAGTTAAATGGGATCTGTTCAGTTATCGGACCCTCCCAGCGCCTCAAATATATGTAATTATAATCTTACACAAGTAAGAGATATCCTTGTTGGACAGAGTCAAACTGCATTTTTTTTTGTTTTCTTCATATATTACAGTACAGAACTGAACTGCTTTAATAATTATGTATGAACATATATTTTTTATGAATCAAATATATTTTTGAAATTTAAAAAAATGGTCAGTCAGCAGCAGCAGTCCAGGGAATTGTGTCATCAGTCTAGAGTTACAAAGAATCTGGTCCATCGAAAGGGGCTGCTCATCGAAATAGAGGGAGGGAATGAGCACGGACCTGGGGGGTGTACATTGTTTGTTACAGAGAGTGCAGCAAGAGGGATGCCTGAATGAGGTGTGGGGGATGTTGCTGTCAAAAGGGGTGGGGAATCAAGGCTGGGGTGAGGGAAGCAGATGAATTTGTGGAAGTGAGATCAAAGACAGTGACAGGGAAAACTCAAGGTATAATGGGGGGTTTACAGAACAGAATTAGAAGTCTGGTAGGCGACACAAGGGATGGTTTATTTGCAGCGACCACCACCATGGACTCTGCAGGAGGAGCACAGAGGAGCAGGGTGGACATCATTAATGGAGGATAGCAAGAAGTTCATTACAGTGGATCTCAATTTTGGGCAGATGGGCAGAAAAAGGCTGTCGAGTTAGGACAATTTCAAAGGAGAGATGGAGACTCTGGGTGACCAGGTGGTGCCTGGTGCTGACAGTGTACACCACAACCTGCTTCCCTGCCATCACTTGCCTTTCTCTAAATGCGCAATACAACTGGAAAGTGGCTGGGACAATGACCTGGGCAGCTGGGAGTGGGGGCTGGAGGGGAAGGGGGAGGCAGAGAGTTGATGGAGACGGTGTCACTTTGATGGGTCAAAGCACAAGGTCCATGTCTGCTGTACGTTTAGATATTGAAGGGACAAATACAAGACGCAACCATTTGCAAAATCTAGCTGCATTTCATTTACAGACAACTCCTTGCCAAGTGCAATGCACAAATACTGAATGTTCTTCTGCATCAAATATTGGTCAAAGATGGAGTGCACCAGATTATTTTAGCTGGTTAAACTAACATTGTCACCTCAGTGGTGCAGAATGCAGCAGCAATTACTTCAAAGGAGATGAATGCTGGCTAAAAGCATCTCATCATTTTTGGAACTTCCAAAGTTGCTGTGGGACAAGGGGAGTGTCATGATGGAGTCTAATGAATGCAATGGAGAGTGGAATGTTTAAAGTGGCTCTGGGATGGCAAGGAGATCAGAGTGCAGCAGGCATTCCCTTCTAATGTGTTGGTCACTCAGCTGGCACATACGTTCACCAATTTGGTGCTCATGCAGCAACAGGGCCATGGTGGAGTTCCAAGGTACAGTTCCACAGCTTGGATGTGTCTGGGGGAGAGGTGGGGGGGGCGTTGGAAATGGGAACATTCAGTATAATCCAGATAGCGTGTGCCACACTATCCTGTCATGCTGTGTTCTGCATGATTAGAGCTGGCAACGAGATGATGTGCTGGATGCTGAGGAGCTGAGAGAATGGGAACATTTGTCTGAAGAAAAGGATGAGGACATTGAACTGGAGGAAGCTTTCCTTTCTTTGTAAGTGACTGAGCTTAGCTGCTGCAGGCACTACATGGCAGGCAGATTGACATCCAGTTCCAATAGATGCCAGCTGGCTGCAGAAGAAGGGCGGCATGGTGGCACAGTGGTTAGCACTGCTGCCTCACAGCGCCAGAGACCCGGGTTCAATTCCGGCCTCTGGCAACTCTCTGTGAGAAGTTTGCACATTCTCTCCGTGTCTGCGTGGGTTTCCTCCCACAATCCAAAACTGTGCAGGTTAGGTGAATTGGCCATGCGAAATTGCCCCTAGTGTTAGGTGAGGAGGTAAATGTAGGAGAATGGGTCTGGGTGGGTTGCACTTCGGCGGGCCAAAGGGCCTGTTTCCACACTGTAAGTAATCTAATCTAATCCATCATGAACTCTCAAAGTCAAGATGCAGATTCTGGTTGACATTGAGGGTGTGAGCTGCAGCCTGGATTCCTTTCCTTTCTGTTCTTTTTTTTTTGCCAGCTGTCAATAAAAACTTATGTTTGGACTGATCTGAATGTTCCCCTTCCATACAATGACAAGATATGAATGGGGAAAGATGAGCAGGCAGTGAGATGAGATATATCTAAGGCCAGGTGACAGATATTGCCTGGAGCTTAAACAGCCACTCAAGGTAGTGTCAACTATATGCCAAATGCAGTGTTTCTGCCACTCATCTGGGTGCACTTTTTTTAAAGATGGCAAGGGTGCAAGAGGAACTAGTCTTTTGGCAGATACCACTGACTAGCAAGTTCTGTAAACAGAGCAAGTTAAAGTGTGGCTAGAATCAGATGAAAGGGATGCCATAGGAGTGGGGTAAGATATGGTGTGAAACCTCACTTGGCCTCATGGCTGGAACCCCTCCAAAACATTCCACTAACTTGCATAGTCAAGCTCCAGCTGAGAGTGTCTTACTGACCACAGGCCCTCCATAAACTGCCAACTATCCCCTCAGTTTCTGCTTTGATTTGTGTTTGTGGGCAGACTATGTTAGGTTTAGGATGAGGTGAAAATCATCTTTCTGGTGGCCCCCTGCTGGGATGATGGCACCAACACCAGGCCTGTTTCAGCAGGAAAACCAGGAACCTTCAAATACTGGAATAAGAACCCAGTGCTGGGGAAGTCAGTGCAATGTACAGCTGAGCGCAGGTTGAAACACTCAGCCCCTCTCTCAGATTGCACTGTACTCACTGGGCCAACAAATTGGGTTCATAGAATCCCTACAGTGTGGAAACAGGCCATTTGGCCCAATAGGTCTTAACCAAGCCTCTGAAAGGCAACCCACCAAAAGACAACCCACCCAGATCCATGAACACTATGGGCAATTTAGCATGCCCTATTCACCTAACATGCACATGGTTGGACTGTGGAAGGAAACCTAAGCACCCAGAGGAAACCCAGACAGACTGTATAAACTCTACACAAAGTCACCCAAAGAATTGAACCCAGGTCCCTGGCGCTATGAGACAGCAGTGCCAACCACTGAGCCACCACGACATACTTGAAATCCTGATCAGAAAATACACAGAACACAAAAATACTACACAAACTGGCAATAATGGTTTAACTCTTCCATTCAGTTTACCATTACAAATGTCCAAGTACTACAAGGTGGCATAGTGAAATTAAACAGCATAAAGCTTTGGAAATGAGAGGTTGCTACAAAGTGGTAACAAGGATTATTACAATCCACAGGTTTGCCTCAAAACAGGTTCATTTGATAGAATCGAGAAGAAAAACTCACATCATTTACAATCCCAGCATTTGATACAGTGACAATTTGGAGCTGCGACTATTGAATAATTCTTTGAATGCGTTGCATTTTACTCTAATCCACATTCATAAACGGTTGTGGCAATTTGTCGAGGAATGTTTGAATATTATGTTTTGGGTTATCTTCAACTCAGATGAATGTGCCCAAACAAGGGGCAGTCTTCCTTGTCGACTCTAGGCTTCGGCTCCATCTGCTCCGAAGGCGAGGGGGAGACGGTCCCGGGGAGAGAAGCCCGGCCCATCTCCGGAAACCCAGACACCATCTCCAGATACCCCGAGGTCGGAAATCTCCGCCAGCGGTCCTTCAGCCTCACGCAGTGCAGCTGGTGCCAGATCGTCTCCCGGAGGCAGCAGCGGGATTTCAGACGCTCTTCTCAACCTGGAGAAATGACAGCAGCTGTCACCGAGTTGCCCAGAGACTGAACTAACAACCATGGGGCCAAAGACATCTCAAATTATTCAAATCATCCTGTTTGGTGAAAAAACATGAAAAAACAGTGCACTCATCCCAATTCAGAGACAGGAAGAAAATTCACAAGACCTGACCACCAACAAACCAATTTGGAACACAGAACTATACAACACAGGAATGGGACCTTCAGCCTACGATGTTGTGTTGAACTTGACACCAAATTAAACTAATCCCTTCTGCCTGTCTATGGTCCTTGCGTACTCATGTGCTTATCTAAATGTCTCTTAAATGTCCTTCTGGTATCTGCCCCTATCACCATCTCTGGCAGTGCGTTCCAGACTCCTATCACTCTCTGTGTAAAAAACTAGCCCCTCACATGTACTTTGAATTTACCCCCTCTTAGCTTAAGTGCGTGCCCCCTAATATTCGGCATTTCAACTCTGGGAAAAAGATTGTGACCGTCAACCCTATCTATGCATCTATCGAGTCTCCCCCCTTAGCCTCCACCACTCCAGAAAAACAATTTGAGTTTTTCTAGCTTCGCTTAACAGCTCATACCCTGTAATCCAGACAGCACTCTGATAAACCTCTTCTGCACCCTCTCCAAAGACTCCACATCCTTCTGTAATGTGGAAACCAGACTTGAACGCAGTACTCTAAGTGTGGCCTAACCAAAGTCTTATAAAGCTGCAACATGACAGCATGATGCTTGCACTCAATTCCCCAATCAATAAAGGTAAGCCTGCCATACGCCTTCTTTACTATCCTATCGAATTGCATGGCCACTTTCAGGGAGATATGGACTTGATCCCCAAGACCCCTCTGCACATCAATGCTGTTCAGTGTCCTTCCATTAATCTGTATACGTTTCCTTAACATTTGATCTCCCAAAGTGCAGCACATCACACTTACCCAGATTAAACTCCATTTGGCATTTCTGTGCCCACATTTGCAACTGACCTATATCTCGTTGTATCCTTTGACAACCTTCTATACCATTCACAACTGCATCGATTTTTGTGTTGTCTGCAAACTTCCTAATTCGCCCCAATACATTTTCATCCAAGTAATTTATATATATAATAAAAAGTAGCATGGATCCCTGCAGACACCACTGATCATGGACCTCCCAGCCAGAAAACACCCTACCAACCCTACCCTCTGCCTTCTATAGATCAGCCAATTCTGAAGACATGCGACCAGGTCACCATGGATCCCATGCATCTTAATCTTCTGAATTAGCCGACCATGAGGGAGTTTGTCAAAGGCCTTACTAAGATCCACATAGACAATATCTGCAGCTCCAACCTCATGGATCACCTTTGTCACCTCCTTGAAAAATTCAATCAAGTTAGTAAGACATGGCCTGCCCCACAAAAAGTCATGCTGACTGATTCAATTAGGCTGTGCTTTTGAAGCAGGAGTATGCCCCTCGAGCCCGCCACACCATTTAGTAAGGCCTTGGCTGATCTGATTGTGATCTCAAATCCACATTCCTGTATGTACACAGTATAGCCACCCCCTTTCTGATAGCATTGTTGGTGTTCCTATAGGACATGGGCTGCAGCAGTTCAAGACGGCAGCTCACCATCATCTTCTCAAGGGCAGTTAGGGATGGACAGTAAATGTTGTCCCAGCCAGCAACGTCCACATACTATGAAGTAGTGTAAAAGAAATATGGGATATGAGTTAGGTGTGCCCCATGCAGATCCCACATTCATCTATTGGTTCAGTCAACCAAAGGAAACCTGCCACATCACTGAGTACATCTCTCAAATGACTTCCCAAATATCTTAGCTGCAGCCCCCATCCTCACACCACCACATCCCCAGCAGCAGTTTTCTGGACTTACAGGCTTGGGTGTTCACTCAGTGGATTTCCTTTAGATTTCAGATTCTTCCGTCTTTCAACCGGGGCACCTAACCACATTGAGTAAGAGAAAAGTCAGTTTATTACACCAGACAGAGATGATCAGGATCTGGACAAAGCAATAGGCGCTCACTTCAGAATAAACATCACTGTTCATTGATCAAGCTCCTAAATATTACCGTGATGGAGAACATTTCAAGAATTACATAGCAGAGCAAAGCCAAAAGCTGGTTGCAAATTATGGTGAAACACTCACTGTCAGAGACCCCAACATCAAGACAATCACTCTACAGATATAAAACATATGGAATTCTCTATCCTTTTCAAGACATTTTTCCATCTACAGATTCTGCTAAGACCTTTCTTTACTTGATATATATTCACCAGCAAGATCTTGGTCCACAGACACAATGTCAAAGTTTGCGAATGACACAAAAATGGGAGATACTGTCAACCACGAGATTCTAGGACTGCAACAGGACATAGGCAGATTAGTGGGATGGGCAGACCAGTGGAAGGTAAAGTTTGATGCAGAGAATTCTTAGGTGAATTCTTAGTGTGGCACAGTGGCTCAGTGACCTGGGACCTGGGTTCAATTCCACCACTGGGTGATTGTGTGGAGTTTACACATTCTTTCCACATATGTGTGTTTCCTCTGGGTGCTTTGGTTTTCTCCCACAATCCAAAGGTCTGCAGGTTAGGTGGATTGGCCATGCTAAATTGTCCATAGTGTCCAAGGATGTGTAGATTATGGGGATGGTGTAAGTCTAGGTGAGATGCTCTTCAGAGGGTCGGTGTGGACTCAATGGACTGAATAATCTGTTTCCACACTGTAGGGATTCTACATGACATACTTTGGTAGGAAGAATTAGGAGAGACAGTATAAAATAAAGGGCACACTCTAAAAGGGATGCAGAAGCAGAGGCTGTATATATGGATGTCACGGAAGGTGGCAAGACAGATTAGAAGGTGATTAATAAGTTATACAGTAACTTAGGTTTTATTAATATGGACATGGAGAAGAAGCAGGGAGGTTATGTTGAATGTTATAAGAACTGGCTAGACCTTAGTTACAGTATTGTGTACAGTTCTGGGCGTCACACTAGAGGAAGGATGTGAACACTGTGGGGAGCGTACTGAGGAGATTTTCAATAATGGATCCAGGAATGAAGAACACAAAGACATTAGGACTGTTTATCCTGGACAGAAGAAAGAGGAGATTTGACAGAGGTTATCAAAATGTTGAAGGGGTAAAACTGGTGGAAGCATGGAGATTTTGATGATACTAATTGAAGGTGATTTTGTACAAAAAGCAAGGACTTTTTGTCATAGAGTGAGTGATGGGGTAAGAAATCCTGACAGTGTGGGTGAGTAGTGTCTTTGCTGAGAACAGGAAGTTGGACAGAGAGTCTGGCCAGGGTTGGAACTTGTCTCGGCGACTGTCACACGAGAAAGGTTGCCTTTCCCTGGGCAATGAGGGGTGGCAGAGTTGGTGCTCTGCCCATCCATGGAGCCCTCACTGTCCTCAGAATTCTGAGAAAGTCCCTCATCTTCACTCAAACCCTGCCCCAACCCCCTTCCTCTAATGGGGCCATTTCCACCCACGCACTTCACGTTAATTTAAATTTCAGTCTGAAATTCCAGTGGCAATAATTCTCCCAAAGAAAAATGTGCTACTTAGAATGACGAATTCCTTAAGGAAACGGATTTAAGCCGCGGAAAAGTTATCACTACCCAACTAAATTTAAATAAGATTCAAAGAAAAACAGGTGGTTCCTTACCCTGGAGAGAAAGGGCTGCCGACAGGATCAAACACAGGGTGAATATCCAGTGCATTGTACAGACTGGTCCGAATACTCCCTGCTTGGAATTGGCGTATGGTGCTCACGACACCAGCGATTGTAGCTCGGGGATGTGAAGACTGGGTTTTTGGTTCTAACTGTATGAACTTAGCTCAAAGCCAACCTCCCCGTGCGTCAGAGCGGGCAGGAAATAACAGTAACGCAATGGAAACATCAGACAATGTTGCAAGTTATGAAATGCCCTTCTAGGTATCCCCCTAGCCTCCCCAATTAAAAAATAAATAAATCCTATTCGTTAAAAATAATGAAATGTTTACTGACTCACTTCAGCCTGGCAGTGAAGTTGCACAGTAAATGATGACTTGCCCTAGTGTCTGGTTTTAAGCGAAAATTAATTTTGTTGGAAACGCATTATATTTCGAAATCATTATCGTCCGTTTAAGTAATGGAGCTAATCTATGGAGCAATACAAACTGCCACACACACTTCAGAACAAGGGAAGTGTTTACTGTAAGGAACGCTCAGATAAATACTGAGATGTGAGAGGGACTCCAACAAACTTTGGAACTTAATAATAACGCACACGCAAATTCTCATGTCCCCATACAGACCCGCACTGGGATTCGGAAGGATGTACGTTAAGACAGCTGGGACAACTGCTGTTCACAAATACTGTTGGGGAGATTTACAAGTGGGTTAGCAAGGCCGAAGCAGGATAAAACATGAGTCAGGAAATGGATTGCAAAACAGACAAACAACATTAGAATTAAAACTATAACAGAAAAAGGTTGGTGGAGTTGGTGAATGTAAGACAGACTAAGTTCAGATGTAAATGCCCAGGATAGGCATTGATTTACTGGCACAAGTAGCCATACTACATAGAACAAAGAACAGTACAGTACAGCACAGGAACAGGCCCTTCAGCCCTCCAAGCCTGTGCAAACACATTTGGCTCTTCCATACTGTCTTCTCTTACAGGATCCATATCCCCCTATTCCCTTCCTATTCATGAACTTGCCCAGGTGCTTCTTGAATGCTGCTGTTCTGTCTGCTTCCACCACCTTCTCTGGCAGTGTGTTCCAGGCACTCATCACCATTTTTGTGAAAAACCTATCTCACACATCTCCTTTAAGCCTCTTTCCCTGCACCTCGAACCTGTGTCTCTAGTAATTGACCCCTCCACTCTGGGAAAAAGCTCTTACTTTTCACTCTATCCATGTCATTCACGATCTATATTAGGTAGCCCTGCAACCTTCTGCATTCCAGTGAAAACAGACCTTTTCTTCTATCCAATTTATCTACATTACTAAAATTCCCCATACTAGGTAACATCCTGGTAAACCTTTTCTGTAACCTTATGAACCTCCTGGTAGTGTGGTGACCAAAACTGTATGCAATATTCCAAGTGTGGCCTAACTAAAGTTCTATAAAGCTGCAGCATAACTTGCCTTTCCTTATAATCAATGCCCCTTCGAATGAAGACAAGCATGTCATAGGCTTTTTTCACTAAATTATCTACCTGCACTGCCACCTTCAGCAATCTGTGGACCTGCACACACACATCCCTTTGTACACCAATACTTCTAAGGGTTCTGCCATTCACTATAGAATTTTCAGACCTTCCAAAATGCATCACTTCACATTTGTCCAGATTAAACTCCATCTGCCATTTTCTTCCCATTCCTCCAACTTATGTATCTTCTGACAATCCTCCTCACTATCCACAACCCCACCAATCTTTGTATCGTCCACAAACATATTAATTAGAGCAGCGACATTTTCCTCTGACTTATTTAAGTCGACCAGAAACCAGCAGAGGTCCCAGCACTGATCGTTGTGGAACACCACTACTTACAACCTTCCATTCCAAAAAGTATCTTTCCACCACTATCTCTTGCTCTCTCTCTCTCACACACATATCACTCACACACACACTCTTTCTCCCTTTCTCTCTTCTCCACACCCCCCGCACCCCCCCCCACCCCCGGCACCTGCCCCACACACACACACACACACACTTATACACTCTCTCTCTCTCTTACATGCATGCACACCACATATAAGTTTATGGGTGAATTTGTTTTTGCAGAATTGTATTTACAGATACATTCTACTTTGTTCAAAAAGCACACAATCAATGTAAGCAGTCAATCCATGTGACATTTATAAATTTCTACTTTGGAAATTTAACCAGTCTGATTCAAGATTGGAATAAGGACAGATTCCAACCTCATACCTTTTTTTATTGTCTGAGCTGAGATGTCATTTTTTTAATATAAAACCTTAAGTTATCTTGGGATGTGACTTGAAAAAAGTTCTGGATTTACATATTAATGAATTAATATCTGCAACCTATTCGTAAAGGTGAAAGACAACAACAATCTAGGTTTGTTCAATATATCCTATCAGTTGCATGGCACTATGATCTTTTGCTATAAGTTCTGTGTCTTATGATCTTGCCCCACTAGTTACCTGAGCAGTGCTCCAAAAGCTAGCACTTTCAAATAATCCTATTGCTAAGCCAGTTCTGTATCCATCTTGCCAGCTTACCCCTGATACCATGTGAGTTCACTTAATAAGCTCATAGCAACAATGGACTTAAACTACAGAAGAGATGAGCACTTCAGATTCTTATATGCAACAACTAGTTGTGGCGATAGTATGGCTTTCAAGAAGTCATTTTGTCTTGGTTTTTTTTAAAGAGAGGTTGTATGGCAGAAGTGCCCATCCTGAAGACCACTTGAGTAAATAGCTGGTGAGGCCTTGGTGTTATCCTTAAAGTTGGAGCAATGGAAGCAGTGTGGGTGTGGCCAGATTTCACACACCAGGCTTCCTAGCTTTTTTCAGTTGTTAGGTTCAGCTTTACTTAGAAACTATTGAGGGTCTCAAAAGAGTTGGAAGCTTCAATGAATGTCTCTTGGCTGTTACTCTTTTGGAATTTTCTCTTGATGTCTTTCTCCTCCTGAACTGCAGAACAGCATGAGAATCTGTGCCTGCATTTGCTGATTTTTGCTAAAGGGTGTGTTTATGGGATGTTAGTATATTGGAATATTTAATTAGTAATAGTTCTTTTCATTTATTCATTATTTTTAATTGAATCTGGGCATCGTTGGCTGGCCAGCATTTATTGCCCATCCTTGGTTGCCCTTGAGAAGGTAAGCTGCCTTCTTCAACCGCTGTAGTCCATACCCTGTAGTCCATACGCTGTAGTCCATATGCTTTGGTCTATACGCTGTGATCCATATGCTGTGGATTGACCCACAATAGGTCAGCAGGGAGGGAATTCCAGGATTTTGACCCAGTGACAGTGAAGGGACAGCAATATATTTCCAAGTTAGCATAATGAATGGCTTGGAGGGCTACTTGAAGGTGGTGATGTTCCCATATATCTGCTGCCCTTGTCCTTCTAGATGGATGTGGTCTGGAAGGGGGTGTCTGAGGATCTTTGGTCAATTTCTGCAGGGCATTTTATAGATAGTACACACTGCTGCTACTGAGTGTCAGTGGTGGAGGGAGTGGATGCATGTAGATTAAGTTGATGGGCAGAGAGATCTGGGCATGCAAGTCCATTGTACCTTGAAGGTACACAGGTGGATAGAGCGGTCAAGAAGTATGCTTGCCTTCATTGGACGGGGTATTGAGTATAAGAGTTGGCAAATCATGTTAACATTGTACAAGACATTGGTTCGGCCGCTTTTAGAATACTGTGTACAGTTCTGGTTGCCACATTACCAAAAGGACGTGAATGCTTTGGAGAGGATGCAGAGAAGGTTTACGAGGATGTTGCCTGGTATTGGAGGTGCTAGCTGTGAAGATAGATTGAATAGGTTAGGTTTGTTTTCATTAGAAAAAAGGAGATTGAGGGGGGACCTGATTGAGGTTTACAAAATCATGAAGGGTATAGACAGGGTGGATAGAGACAAACTTTTTCCCAGGGTGAAGGTCACTCTTTCAAGGTGAGAGTGGAAAGTTTAAGGGGGATACACGCGGCAAGTACTTCACACAGAGGGTGGTGGGCGTTTGGAACATGTTGCAGGTGGTAGAGGCAGGCACGGTAGATTCATTTAAGATGCGTCTGGATAGATGCGTGAGTAAATGGGGAGCAGAGGGATACAGATGCTTAGCAAATGGGCAACACGTTTAGACAATGGATTTGGATTGGCTCAGGCTTTGAGGGCTGAAGGTCCTGTTCCTGGGCTGTAAACTTTCTTTGCTGTTTGTTCTTTGTTCTTTGATATAAACACAACACATCTTGAATCATTCATGTCCATCCAGATACATACCACACTCTAGATTTCATATATATGCACACAATTATCTATTCACGTTACATACCAAATCACACATATACATGCTCAAAAACTTATACATAGTGCAGAATGGATCACATATACATGCTGACATATGTATAAAAAGCAAAAGCTGGATAACAAATGCACATGCAGTTGTACACACAGCACATACAAGATCACATACACAATACTGAGTCATACATATGCTCATTCACAAAAATATACACACAACACATATGAGATCACAGATACATACAGCCACATATGTATACATAACACACACTGGATTGCACATATACACACTCATGTATACACAGCACATACTAGATCACACATATATACACTCATACGTTAAGGGACAACATATATCAGATTATGCATAAATGCACTCATATACATATACATAATACATTTTAGATCATATTAGATCACTCATTGCTAAACAAGCAGCATAAACCAGATTGCATGAATACATACAGCACAAAAGGATCACAAATCAGTTACTGGCTGACAACTGGCAAGTAACATCCAAGCCACACAAATACCAGGCAATGACCATCTCCAATAACCATCGCCCCACGACATTGGATGGGGTGTTACCATTTTTGAAACCCCCTCTATCAACATGCTTCAGGTTACCAGTGACACGAAACTCAACAGGATTTGCTATATAAACACAGTGCCTACCTCAGCAGGTCAGAAGTGAGTAACTCAGCTTCTGATTCCACAAAGCTTATCCATCATCCACAAGGCATGCATAGAAGATTGGCTGCCTGGCAAAGGTAAAGAGTGGGGATAAAAGGGTCTTTCTGAGGAGGGAATCCAGTGACTAGTGGTGTTCCACAAGGGTCGATGTTGGGACCACAACATTTCACTTTTGACATTAATGATCTGGATAAAGGAACTGAGGGCATTCTGGCAAAGTTTGCAGATGATACAAAGATAGCTGGAGGGGCAGGTAGTATTTAGGTGGCAGGGAGGCTGCAGAAAGATTTAGACAGGTTCGGAGAGTGGCCAAAGAAGTGGCAGATGAAATGCAATGTGGGAAAGTGTGAGGTAATGCACTTTGATAGGAAGAATAGAGGCATGGACTATTTTCTAAATTTTCAAAAGACTGAAGTGCAAAGTGACTTGGGAGTCCTAGTCCAGGTTTAGTCAATAGTTTGGTAGGCAAATATAATGTTGCCATTCATCTCGAAAGGACTAGAATATAAAAGCAAGCATGCACTTCTGAGGTTTTATAAGGCTCTGGTCTGACCACATTTAGAGAATTTTGAGCAATCTTGGGCTCCATGCTTCAGGAAAGACGTATTGACCCTGGAGCAGGTTCAGAGGAGGTTCATGAGAATGATCCCAGGAATGAAAGGCTTTGCATATTAGGAATGTTTAAGGACTCTGGGACTATACTCGATGGAGATTAGAAAGCTGAGGGGTGGATCGATTGAAACTTTCAGAATACTGAACGGTCTGGAACAGAGTGAACACTGGGGAAATGTTTCCATTGGCAGGAGAGACGATGGCATAGACCTAGAGTAAAAGAAGACTTTTTAGAGCGGAGATAATGAGAAATTCCTTTAGCCAGAGAGTGGTGAATCTGTGGAATTCATTGTCATAGAAGGCTGTGGAGGCCAGATCATTAAGTACATTTCAAACAGAGATAGTTAAGTTCTTGATTGCCAAGGGGATCAAAGGTTATGGGGAGAAAGCTGGAAAATGGGGTTGAAAAACCTACCAGTCATGATTGAATGGTGGAGCAGACTCAATAAACTAAATGGTGTAATTTCTGCTCCTATGTCTTATGGGCTTATGGACTTATAAGGCACAAGTCAGGAATATGATGGAATATTCCCCACTTGCATTGATGAATGCAGTTCCAACAACACTCAAAGCTCAACACCACCCAAAACAAAGCAGATTGCTTGACTGGCACAACATCCACTCCCTCCACCACCAACACTCAGAAGCAGAAGTATCATCGATAAGAAGTGCTACAGAAATTCACTAAAGATCCTTCAACAGCACCTTCCAAACCCATGTCAACAGCAGATACCTAGGAACACCAGCAGCTGCAAGTTTGCCTTCAAAGCACTCACTATCCTTATTTGGGAAAAAAAAATCACTGTTCCTTCATTGTCACTGGGTCAAAATCCTAGAATTCCCTCCTTACAGGCATTGTGGATCAACCCACAGCATGTGGATTTCAGCAGTTCAAGAATGCAGCTCACCACCACTTTCTCAAGGGCAGTTAGTGACAGGCATTAAACACTGGCCCAGCCAGCGATACTGTACCACTGACTCCTGCAACACAGGTGATAATTGGAAGATGGTTCATTGCAACGGAGGCCCACAGACTGCACACTGTGGACAAGACATTTGCTTCTCTACATTACTTAACACCAGGCAGATTGGCATTGGGTCTGATTTCTAGCCTCCTAATCCCGGGAGGAGGTCAGGTAAAAGATTGGAAGAGTGTAATTCTGTCAAATGGTGGACTTTTCTCAATCATGTAAAGATTATTCCACAAGCAAACCCAGAGAAAAATAGTGTGCTTTTTATGTTCAGTTGAACACTGTCTGTAAGACAAAGATCATTTCATTGCACAGCCAGACACAGACAGGAATTCATGTGGAAAACATCCAGCAAATGACAAACTATAACTGACAACCTATCTTCTGTGTCGTAGGAATTGGACATGCTAGGAATATTTCTGATGTGTATTTTTATATTCTAAAAAGAGAACCATATACAGAATTGAGAGTGTAACTGTCAATATGGATTGTGCAAGACATTGTTTGGACTGACACACCGGCCCTGGATGTGGTCACAGTGTATAATGGGATGTTGTTTAGTCATCACCCATTCTGGTACATTTATCAAACTGTCACATCAAACTGCTGGGTTTATGCTGTTAACATACAAATAGCCTGGCTCTGGTTTCACCAGCGTTACACTTGTTGCAGTGTTGCAGAATTACTTTTTATTTTGCTCAACAACTGCATGAGTCCATGTAAAACTCTGTAAAACTATAGAGGGTTTATCAGTCTGACAGAGCTTTGGGACACAAACAGATTTCACATCTATTGTTCAGAAAGCTGAGCATGCTAATTGTATATCAATGTTTATATCTGAGAGTTTTGTTTATTTTTGTAAACTTGTAAAAATGTTAAATTTCTAATAAAAATATCTATAAGAAAAAGAAAGCTGAGCATGTAATTTAAAAGAAGTTCTAGTATTTACATATCAAAGAATATGTAAATATTCTTTGATATGTAAAGTATATCCCATTATAAAAGATGAAAGTTTTAATCTAAGACCGCATACTGTATCACATCTCCATGGCACTAGACTCCTTTGCCTATAAATTTTGTGAGCATGATCTTAAACTCCAAAATCACCTGATGAAGGAGAAGCGCTCTGAAAGCTAGTGCTTCCAAATAAACTTTAGATTAGATTCCTACAGTGTCAAAACAGGCCCTGCGGCACAACAAGTCCACACTGACCCTCCGAAGAGTAACCCACCCAGACCCATTCCCCTACCCTATATTTGCACCTGACTAATTCACCTAACACTATGGGCAGTTTAGCATGGCCAATTCACCTAACCTGCACATCTTTGGATTGTGGGAGGAAACCAGAGCACACGGAGGAAACCCACACAGGCACGGGAGAATGTGCAAACTCCACACATTCAGTCGCCCGAGGTGGGAATCAAACCCAGGTCCCTGGTGCTGTGAGGTAGCAGTGTTAACCAGTGAGCCACCATGCCACCCACTTGTTGAACTATAACTTGATGTTGTGTGATTCCAGGTCATCTGGTGATGAAAAGAATTTGGAGACCCTAGCATCATTGTCCAGAACCTCAGCTACACCATATAGGTAAACAGCACATGCTACCACAGCTACTTAGAACAAAAGAACAAAGAACAAAGAAAACTTACAGCCCAGGAACAGGCCCTTCAGCCCTGTAAGCCTGAACCAATCCAAATCTACTGTCTAAACCTGTAGGTCAATTCCTAAGCATCTGTATCCCTCTGCTCCCCACCTACTCATGCATTTATTCAGATACATCTTAAATGAATCTACCGTGCCTGCCTCTACCACCTCTGCTGGCAATGTGTTCCGTCAGTGGGCGGCACGGTGGCACAGTGGTTAGCACTGCTGCCTCGCAGCGCCAGAGACCCGGGTTCAATTCCCGCCTCAGGCGACTGACTGTGTGGAGTTTGCACATTCTCCCCGTGTCTGCGTGGGTTTCCTCCGGGTGCTCCGGTTTCCTCCCACAGTCCAAAGATGTGCAGGTCAGGTGAATTGGCCATGTTAAATTGTCCGTAGTGTTAGGTAAGGGGTAAATGTAGGGGTATGGGTGGGTTGCGCTTCGGCGGGTCGGTGTGGACTTGTTGGGCCGAAGGGCCTGTTTCCACACTGTAAAGTAATCTAATCTAATCAAACGCCCACCACCCTCTGTGTGAAGTACTTGCTGCGTGTATCCCCCTTAAACTTTCCACCTCTCACCTTGAAAGTATGATCACTCGTTACTGAATTCTTCATCCTGGGAAAAAGCTTGACTCTATCCACCCTATCTATACCATTCATGATTTTGTAAACTTCAATCAGGTCCCCCCTCAATCTCATTTTCTCTAATGAAAATAAACCTAACCTACCTAACTTTCTTCATAGCTAGCACCTTCCATACCAGGAAAGATCCTCGTAAACCTTCTCTGCACCCTTTCCAAAGCATCCACACCCTTTTGATAATGTGGCGACCAGAACTATACACAGAATTCTAAATGTGGCCGAACCAATGTCTTGCACAATTTTAACATGACTTGTCAGTTCTTATACTCAACACCCCGTCCAATGAAGACAAGCATACTATATGCCTTCTTGACCACTCTATCCACCTGTGCAGCAACCTTCAGGGTACAATGGACCTGCACTCCCAGATCTCTCTGCCTATCAACTTTTCCCAAGGCTCTTCTATTCATTGTATAATTCGCTCCAGAATTAGTCTTGCCTAAATGCATCATCTCGCATTTGCCTGGATTGAAAACCATCTGCCACTTTTCCGCCCAACTCTCCAGTCTGCCTATATCCTCCTGTATTCTCTGATAGTCCCTTATGCATTCTGCTACTCCACCAATCTTTGTGTCACCCGTAAACTTGCTGATCATACCAACAGTGCCCTCTTCCAGATCATTTATTTATATTACAAACAACAGTGGCCCCAACACTGACCCCTGCGGAACACCACTGGTCACCTTTCTCCATTTCGAGAAACTCCCTTCAACTACTACTCTCTGTCTCCTGTTGCTCAACCAGTTCTTTATCCACCTAGCTAGAACACCCTGCACACCATATGACTTCACTTTCTCCAATCGTCTACCATGGGGAACCTTATCAAACGCCTTACTAAAATCCACATATATGACATCAACAGCCCTTCCTTCATCGAACAACTTGGTCACTTCCTCAAAGAACTCTGTTAAGTTGGTAAGGCATGATCTCCCCCGCACACAACCATGTTGCCTATCACTGATAAGCCTATTCTTTTCTAAACATAAATAGATCTTATCCCTCACTACCTTATCCAACAACTTTCCCACCACCGACGTCAGGCTCACTGGTCTGTAGTTACCCGGAATATCCCTACTACCCTTCTTGTACAGGGGGACAACATTCCAGTCCTCTGGCACCTCACTTGTATTTGAGGATGCCACAAAGATATCTGTCAGGGCCCCAGCTATTTCCTCTCTTGCCTCCCTCAGCAACCTGAGATAGATCCCATCTGGTCCTGGGAATTGTCCACCTTAATAACATCTAGCCTACCCAACACATCTTCCCTACTTATGTCAACATGATCCAGAGTAATCAAACTTCTATCTCTAATTTCAACATTCATCATGTTCCTTTCCTCAGTGAACACTGATGCAAAGTAATCATTCAGAATCTCACCCATTCTCTCAGGTTTGACACACAGCCTTTGCACTCAGAGTGAATGGTAACATACCAACATCAGTGTTTAATTTGCCCTGAAAGGAAAGGTTCATCTTGATAATTTTCAATTTAAAAAATTCCATTGGGGAAGGAAGGTTTTATAGGAAGGATATACCTTCCTTGGGTAACTTAAAAATATATGAATTAGGAGCAGGTGTAAGCCATTCAACCTTAAGCCTGCTCTACTATCAATATGATCATGATTGATCTGATTATAATCTCAAATCCACACCCCTACCTACCCTAGAGGACCATCCACCCCTTGCTTAACAAGGATCTATCCATCTGTGCCTTAAAAATATTCAAGGACTCTTTTCAGAAAGAGAATTCCAAAAACTGCTTTCAATGCATTTATATCCCTCCTTAAATAAGGTGATTGATGCTGTACACAATCATCCAGATGAGGTCTAACCGATGTATTCTTTTGTATTTAATTCCCAGTTGCTTTCCTAATTACTTGTTGGACCTGCACACTAACCTTTAGTGATTCATACACGAGGATCTCAGATGTCTCTGCAGCTCTGAGCTCTGCAACCTTTCTCCATTTAGATAATGTGTTTTTTTTAATTCTTCCCACTAACTAAGGAAGTTCAGGACAGAATGAAATTAAGTGAAAAGATGTAGAGTTTTGCAAATATTAGTTGCCCAGAAGGTTGGGAAAATTTTAGAAACCAGTAAATAACTTTTAAAAATGCCAGTATTGGAGTATAAGAAAAACTATCAAGAAATATTAATATTAGCAAGAAATGTACTATATTCTATAAAAAGCAAACATATAGCTGAAGTGTGTTAAAGGATATGATTGGGGAATTAAGCATTGGAAACAAAAAAATGGCAAAGGCTTTGAATGAATATTTTGTAGCTGTCTTCATTGTCAAAGTTACTAGAAACACTCCAAAGATCTTAGGATTACAAAGTTCAAAAGGGAGAGAGGAACGTAAAAAACAATCACAATCAACAAGTTATTCAGAAAACTAATGACTGAAATCTGTCAATTCCCCAAATCTGGTGACTTGCATCTTAGGATATTAACAAATGCCTCAGTTGTAATCTTCCAAAATTCCCTACAGCCTAGAAAGGTCCCATGTAAATTAATTTATCTTACATTCTAAAAAAAATTCCCAAACTAAAACTTATATTCCTAAAACATAGAATTTATAACATTTGCTAATCATAAATAATAAAGAAGGCTTAGATAAAGGGGCTGATTGTGTTGGAGTCAAATTTACTGATAATAAAAAGATAGGTAGGAAAGCAAGTTGGTGGGAGAATACACAATCCGTAGAGGTACAGACAGGAGAATAGAAAAGGAGAATATTATTTAAAAGGAGAAAAACCGCCGAATGTTACAAATCAGAAGGATGTGGGTGTCCTTATACATGAAGAACAGAGGATAGAATGCACGTACAGCAGATAATTAGGAAGGCAAATAGAACCCTTATTGTAAGGGTTTTGGAGTATAAAATTAGATTCCCAATAGTGTGGAAACAGACCCTTCGGCCCAACCAGTCCACACTGACTCTCCAAAGAGTAACCTGCCTAGACCCATTTCCCTCTGACTAATACTACGGGCAATTTAGCATGTCCAATTCACCTAACCTGCACATCTTTGGACGGTGGGAGGAAACCGGACCACCTGGATGAAACCCACGCAGACACAGGGAGAACGTGCAAACTCCAACAGACAGTCGCCTGAGGCTGGAATCGAACCTGGGACCCTGACAGACGACATCTGTGACACTGTGTTCAGTTTTGGTCTCCCTATGTAAGGAGGGATATGCCTTTATCAGATGCAGCTCAGAGAAGGTTCACAAGATGAAGAGATAGTTGAATTAGAAAAAATTGAGCCAATGCTGATTGATGTTTAGAAAGGTGATCGTATTGAAAATGATAAGAAACTGATAAGGAGGTTGATGACAGGGTACATACTGAGGGGGAATAATCCTCATGAGATATCTAGAATGAAGGGGAACAGTTTAAAAATAAGGGGGTCCCCCATTGAATGACTGAGAATGAATTTGCTCTCCCAGAGGGTCATCAATTTTTGGAGTTCTCTTCCTCAGCGAGCTGTGGAGGCTGAATTATTAGAGATGTTCAAGACTGAGTGAGACAGATTTCTGATCAACAAGGGAGTCATAGATAATGGGGACCCTGCAGAAGTGGAGTTCAGGTCACATTCACATCAGCTGTGAACTTTTTGAGTAGCAGGACAGGTTGAAGGGGCTGAAAGGGCTATGCCTGCTCCTAAATGTTTTAATTTTATGATTTCTAATTTCACCCTTCACTCTGTCTGTAAAGAGGAAGAACATATTAATGCAATGATTAAACAAGTACTCGTATGTCATTTTGAGACACTAGATCAGTAGGACTATGTTCACTGGAATTTAGAAAATGAGGGGCAAATATCCTAGGAACCTATAAAATTCTAATGGGACTGGACAGGCTAAATGTGGGAAGAATGTTCTCAATGATTGGGGAGTGGTCACAGTTTAAACATACAGGGTAGACCATTTGGGGCTAAACCGAGGAGAAATTTCTTCACCCAGAGTATGGTGAGATTATAAAATTCTCTGTTGAGGCCAAAACATTAAGGATCACAGCAAGAAGAGAGAGAAAAAACAGGAAGAGAGAAAGGAAGAGGAGGCAGTGACAGAGTGGTAACATCACAGGATGAGTAATCAAAAGCTCTATGCTGTACCTGCATTCTATCCTCTATTCTTCATGTATAAGGACACCCATATTCATCTGCAGTTTTTTCTCCTTTTAAATAATATGCTGCCTTTCCATTCTCCTTTCTGTACCTCTTTACAGACTCAATGTATTCTCCCACCAACTTGCATTCCTTCGTATTATCAATAAATTTGACTCCAATACAGACAACCCCTTTATCCAAACTATGACTATTCATAGAATCGCTACAGTGTGGAAACAGGCTATTTGGCCCAACAAATCCACACCAACTCTCCGAAGAGTAATCCCTTTCCCCTCCCCTACATTTACTCCTGACTGGATTGTGGGAGGAAACCCATGCTGACACAGACAAATTCCACACAGTTAGTCACCCGAGGCAGGAATTGAACCCAGATCCCTGGGGTTGTGAGGCAGCAATGCTAACCACTGAGCCACCATGATGGTCTACATGTTTAGGATATGTTCAGATTCCACCATAGCAGTTAGTGAAATTTAAATTAAAATTCTGGAATATGTAAAACTCGTCACAATAATGATGACAACTATCGTCAGGTGTTGTAAAAACATGTCCAGACCACTGAAGTCCTTTTGGAATGGAAATCGATCATCCATACCTGGTCTCACCAACATATTACTGTAGACCTGCGGTTGACTCCTAACTACCTTCTGAAATTCCTTCTTCAGTCACTCTTTCCAAGGGCAACAAATGCTGGCCTTGCCAGTAATGGTCGCGCCCGTGAGAGAATAAAAATAATAAATTGGAGAAGTAACAAAACAGGATGACTTGCATGACAAATGGCAGAAGCGGTGAAAGACAGAGGGAAGTGATCCCACAAACAACAGATTTGATCAAAGTGGACTCACTGTTGGTGACCTGACTTAATATCTCCAAATGTGACTCATTGTCATATTTTGTTTTATATTGTGCCTTTGGATGTTTCTGTGTGAAGGTGCTATATAAATATAAATTGTTTTTGGTACTGTTGCATTACTTCAGCATGTCTGAAAACACCAGCAGCCAGAGGCCTATTGTTTTGACCAGTCTTATGGCAGATTCCTCTGTATTTGAGGCGTGCCCAAGGGGTGTCTCCTCTCACTGAAGAGTCTGTTGAGACATCATTGCGGATATCTATACAGCCAGCAGCTCAGATTGTTGTTGGTGTTGGCTGGTCTTCTGCAGCCTGCCACCTCAGGCTTTCCTCTGAATACCTTGGCTCAGATGGTCCTCAAAATAAATTGAAACCGAATTTTAATGGTGTATGAACTGAAACAACGTAGGAATTTGTAGTTGTCTTAAACAGATGATGTCAGATATTAATTATTGAGCCAAACCTCATCAGTCATTGATACATTTGTATACAAAGCTGTAAAGTGCACAGGAAATAGTTTGAAAACTCAGGAAGTGTTTGCTCAAAGCTGTGTCAGCAGCTGATAAGTCTGTCTGTGTGAAGCTTCCACATCAACCACAGCAGGTCGGAAGGCAAACTGACCATCAGCCTGGCCTCGACTATAACACCAATGCTTTCTCAACTTCAAAATGACAGGTTAAAGCTTCAGGATTCATTCCCTGCTTGACCAGTGGCCACACATCAGCAAGTCTCTCCTACTGATTAAGCTGATTGAGCTGAGCCAGTTACTCCAAGCGGACTGTGTGCAGATGATAGTAGAAGAGGGTCTGGAATCTGGAGGTGATTCCCATATGGGGAATAACCAGCTCATACTTGTTTTCTGCTCTCCTGATAAACAAGGACAGATTCTGCAGGGGTGGCAGACACCTACCCTACCCCAGCGAGTCAGAAGCACAGATGTGGAACTGAACTTCCATGACATGGGCTGAGAGATAGGCCTCGGGATTGTTTTCATTAAATCAGAGGTGCCTTGATATCACTGAGAAAGAAGCCAATAACTGGATGGGCTGCCACCCTGATCCCCAGGAGGAAACTATGACAATGTAACTGCTAATAACAGAGTCAAAGAATAACCATAAGATCGTAAGACCATAAGACATAGGAGCAGAAATTAGGCCATTCAGCCCATCGAGAATGCTCTGCCATTCTATCATGGCTGATAAACTTCTCAATTCCATTCTCCCTCTTCCTCCCCATAACCATTGAACCCCTTGACAATCAAGGACCTATCTATCTCAGACTTAAATACATTCCATGACCTGGCCTCCCGGGGGTAATGAATTCCACAGATTCACCACTCTCTGGCTGAAGAAGTATTTCTTTATCTCCATTCTAAAAGGTCTTCCCTTTACTCTAAGGCTGTGTCCTCAGGTTCTAGCCTCTCCTATCAATCAAAAGATTTTCTCAATATCCACACTGTTCAGGTAATTTAGTATTCTGTAAATTTCATTTAGATCCCCCACCCCATCCTTCTAAACTCCATCAACCTAGACTTAGAGTCAATCATAGACCTAGAGTCCTTGAACATTCCTCATATGTTAAGCTTTTCATTTCTATGACCATTCTCGTGAACCTCCTCCAAACACCCTCCAACACCTCTACATCCCCCCTGAGATATGGGGCCCAAAACTGCACACAGTACTCCAAATGTGGTCTGACCAGAGTCTTATAGTGCCTCACAAGTACATCCCTGCATTTCTATTCAAGTCCTTTCAAAACAAATGTCATCATTGCATTTGCCTACTGACTCAACCTGCAAATTTACCTTGAGAGAAACCTGGACTGGAAGTCCCAAGTCTCTTTGCACTTCAGATTTCTGAATTTTCTCCCCATTTAGAAAATAGTCCCTGCCCCTATTCTTCCTACCAAAGTGCATAAATTCACACTTTCCCACGTTGTATTCCATCTGCCACTTCTTTGCCCACTCTCCTAAACTGTCCAAATGCTTCTGTAGCCTCCCTGCCTCCTCAATGCTACCTGTCCCTCTGCCTATCTTTGTATCGTCTGCAATCTTAGTCAGAATGCCCTCAGTTCATCTAGATCATTCATGTATAAGGTGAAAAGTTGTGGTCCCAACACTGAGCTTTGCGGAACACCACTTGTCACTGGCTGCTATCCTGAGAAGGACCCTTTTATCCCCACTCTCTGCTTTCTGCCAGACAGCCAAGCTTCTATCCATTCCTTTAACACCATGGGCCCTTATCTTACTCAGTAGCCTCCTGTGTGACATCTTGTTGGAGTCCTTCTTGAAGTCCAGATTGATAACATCCATTGGCTCTCCTTGGTCTAACCTGCTCATTGCTGCCTCAAAATCCAGATGATTTATCCACCTTCAGGCCATTCAGTTTTTCTGACACCTTCTCTTTGGCGATGGCTACCATAATCAGCTCTGCCCACTCACTCTCTTGAATTTTTGGGATATTATTCATGTTTTCCAATGTGAAGACATTTGCAAAGTAATTATTCAGTTCCTCAGCCATTTCTTTGTACTCCACTACTATCTCTCCAGTGTCATTTTCCAGTGGTCCAATGCCCACCTTTGCCCTTTATATATCTAAAGAAACTCTTACAGTCTTCCTTTATTTTACTGGCTAGCTTACCTTCACATTTAATCTTCTCCCTCTTTTTTTTTGTTGCCTCTGCTGGTCTTTGTAAGCTTCCCAATCCTCTGGTTTCTCATTGCCCTTCGCCACATTCTATTCTTTGTTTGTTGCCTTGATGCTATCCCTGACCTTAGTCAGCCGTGGTTGTATCATCCTCCCTCTACCATGCTTCTTTTTCCTCGGGATGAATCCTGTGTCTCCTGAATTACTCCCAGAAACTCTTGCCATTGGATTTATGAAGGCGAAATCATGCTTGTCTAATCTACTGGAATTTTTTGAGGATGTAACTATGAAGATGGACAAGGGAGAGCCAGTGGATGTAATGTACCTGGACTTTCAGAAAGCCTTTGATAAAGTCCCACATAGGAGATTAGTGAGCAAAATTAGGGTACATGGTATTGGGGGCAAGGTGCTGACTTGGATTGAAAATTGACTGGCTCTCAGGAAACAAGTAGAGATAAATGGGTCCTTTTCAGAATGTCAGGCAGTGACCAGTGGGGTACCACAAAGTTTGGTGCTGGGACCGCAACTGTTTACAATATACATTAGTGATATAGGTGAAGGTATTAAAAGTAATATTAGCAAACTTGCTGATGACACAAAGCTGGGTGGCAGGGTGAAATGTGAGGAGGATGTTATGAGTATACAGGGTGACTTGGACAGGCTAGGTGAGTGGACGAATGCATGACAGATGTAGGGAAATGTGTGGTTATCCACTTTGGTGGCAAGAATAGGAAGGCAGATTACTATCTAAATGAAGTCAAGTTAGGTAAAGGGGAAGTACAAGGAAATCTAGGTGTTCTTTACGTCAGTCAATGAAAGTAAGCTTGCAGGTACAGCAGGCAGTGAAGAAATCTAATGGCATACTGGCTTTCATATCAAGAGGAATTGAGTATAGGAGCAAAGAGGTCCTTCTGTAGCTGTACAGGGCCCTGGTGAGATCACACCTGGAGTATTGTGCGCAGTTTTGGTCTCCAAATTTGAAGAAGGACATTCTGACTATTGAGGGAGTGCAGCATAGGTTCACGTAGTCAATTCCCAGAATGGCAGGACTATCATATGTTGAAAGATTGGAATGACTGGGCTTGTATACACTTGAGTTTAGAAGGATGAGAGGGGATCTGATTGAGATATGTAAGATTATTAAAGGATTGGACACTCTGGAGACAGGAAGCATGTTTGTGCTGATGGGTGAGTCCAGAACCAGAGAACACAGTTTAACAACAAGGGGTAGGTCATTTAGAACAGAGTTGAGGAGAAACTTCTTCACCCAGAGAGTTGTGGATATATGGAATGCTCTGTCCCAGAAGGTAGTGAAAGCCAGGTCTCTGGATACTTTCAAGAAAGAGATGGCTAGAGCTCTTGAAGATAGTGGAATCAAGGGTTATGGGGATAAGGCAGGAACAGGATACTGATTGTGGATGATCAGCCATGATCATAATGAATGGTGGTTCTGGCTCGAAGGGCCAAATGGCCTACTCCTGCACCTATTGTCTATTGCTGTTCCACTGTTTTTCCCGCTAGGCTTCTCTCCCAATCAATTCTACCCAGCTCCTCCCTCATACCTCTGTAGTTGCCTCTATTCAGCTGTAATACTGTTATCTCTGATTCTATCTTCTCTGTCTCATATTGCAGAGTAAACTCAATCATACAATGATCACTGCCTCTTAGGGTTCCTTCATCTTTGACTTAAGGTTAGATTACTTACGGTGTGGAAACAGGCCCTTCGCCCCAGCAAGTCCACACCGATCTGCCGAAGAGCAATCCACCCAGACCCATTCCCCTACATTTCCACCTTCACCTAACACTACAGGCAATTTAGCACAGCCAATTCACCTAACCTGCACATTTTTGGACTGTGGGAGGAAACTGGAGTACCTGGAGGAAACCCACGCAGACACAGGGAGAAAGTGCAAACTCCACACAGACAGTTGCCTGAGGCAGGAATTGAACCTAGGTCTCTGGCGATGTGAGGCAGCAGAGATAACCATTGTGCTACTGTGCTGCCCTTAAAGCTTAAGCTCCCTTATCAAGTCTGCCTCATTGAACAATACTAAATTCAGTATTGCCTGTTCCCTACTGAGGTCTACCACAATCTGCTCCAAAAAGCCATCTTGTCCACCTACATATTGGAATTCCCCATGATCACTGTAACATTGCCTTTTCGACACATCTTTTCTATCTCTTGGTGTATCATCACTCCCTGCCCGTCTCATTAAGATAATCAAGGTTGTTCTGTATATCCTTGAATACTCAGCTCCCAATCCTGATCCTCCTGCAGGTTCTCAGAGAATGGGCATGGAATTCACAAACCCTCCACAATCGCAAAGTGTATTTTTACAAATATACAAAGATTGGTGAAACCACCTGAAGTCTGTCACTGTGAAGATAGAGATTTGGGCGATGAGAAAGTTGTAGTGGGTGTTTAAATAGTGTGAAAAAGTGCAAATTGTAAATCGGTTAAAGACCTGGGTGGAGTGGTTTCTGACCTCTATGGTTAATTTGAGGAGCATATAAGACTTATACACTTAATGGTAAGGTTTGGGGAGTGTTGCCGAACAAAGGGACCTTGGGGTCAGGTACATAGCTCCTTGAAAGTGAAGACACAGGTAAACAGGACAGTGAAGAAGGGCTTATGCCCGAAACATCGATTCTCCTGTTCCCTGGATGCTGCGTGACCTGCTGCGCTTTTCCAGCAACACATTTTCAGCTCTGATCTCCAGCTCTGATCTCACACCTCACTTTCTCCTCAAAGTTTTTAACTTAAATTGTAGTTCCAGTGTCCAAGAGGTTGAAAGTAGTGAGGTCAGAAATGAAGTTTCAAGGTCACAAGAGTTCACTGGCAAGCAGGAAGTGTGTCTATTTCAACGCCAGGTGCACCTGGAACAAAATGGGTGAACGTGCAGCATATGTTGGTAACTGGGGCTTCGATGTTGTGATCATTTCGGAGACATGGATAGAGCAGGGACAGGAATGGTTGTTGCAGGTTCTGGGATTTAGATGTTTCAGTGAGAACATAGATGATGGTAAAAGAGGGGGAGGTGTGGCATTGTTGGTCAAGGTAATACAGTGGCAGAAACATTACATTTGAGGACTTGTCTGCTGAGGTAGTATGGGCTGAGGTTAGAAACAGGAAAGGAGAGGTCACCCTGTTGGGAGTTTTCTATAGGCCTCTGAATAGTTCCAGAGATGTAGAGGAATGAATAGCAAAGATAATGCTGGATATGAGCGAGAGTAACAGGGTAGTTGTTATGTGGGACTTTAAATTTCCAAATATTGACTGGAAATACTATAGTTTGAGTACTTTAGTTGGATCAGTTTTTATCCAATGTGTGCAGGAGGGTTTCCTGACAGTATGTTGACAGGCCAACAAGGGGTGAAGCCATGTTGGATTTGGCACTGGGTAATGAACCTGGCCAGATGTTAGATTTGGAGATAGGTGAGCATTTTGGTGAGAGTGAGCACAATTTGGTTATGTTTACATTAGTGATGGAAAAGGATAGGTATATACCGCAGGACAAGAGTTATTGCTGGGGGAAAGGCAATCATGATGCAATTCAGCAAGATTTAGGATGAGGAAGGAAACTGCAGGGGATGGGCACAATTGCAATGTGGAGCTTATTCAAGGAACAGCTACTGCGTGTCCTTGATAAGTATGTACCTGTCAAGCAGGGAGGAAGTGGTCGAGCAATGGAGCCATGGTTTACTGAAGAAATTGAATCTCTTGTCAAGAGGAAGAAGGTGGCTTATGTTAGAATGAGACATGAAGGTTCAGTTAGGGTGGTTAAGAGTTACAAGTTAGCCAGGAAAGACCCTAAAGAGAGAGTTAAGAAGAGCCAGAGGGGGACAAGAGAAAATGTTGGCAGATATGATCAAGCTAAACCCCAAAGCTTTCTATAGGTATATCAGGAATAAAAGAATGATAAGAGAAAGAGTAGGGCCAATCAAGGATAGTGGTGTACCTCAAGGATCTGTTTTGGGCCACTACTGTTTGTCATCTTTATAATCATCTGGATAAGGGCGTAAAAGGATGGGTTAGTAAATTTGTGGAGCTTGTTCAGCTCTCCGATCTACCTATATTCTGCTGTATTCTCTGACAGTCCCCTTCACTATCTGCTACTTTTTGAGGGGCTCTGGCCTGGGCCACAACAGACTGGGGACTCTTTGCGGGATTTGTTTTCTAGTTCTAATTTGGGATTAGGATTGCTCGACTCGAAGGCAGTGAGTGGTAGGAATTATTGTCTTTTGTTCTGGGTGTTTAATTTGGTTGGTTTAAACAGTGCTTGGGATAGCAATCACTGTTTCAGTCAGCAAGAGTTTTCTGGGCGGTGGAAGAAGTGACTTCGGGGGCCTTGGCAAAGGTGAATAAGGCCAAGCTGCTGGAAGTTGCTGCCTCCTTCCGGAAGGAAGGGAGAGATAATTACAGCAATAGCTCAGCATTTAAATTTTCTGAAAATGAAGCAACTTAAACTAGTGGCAATGGCAAAAGAAATGAAATGGTTTGAATTACGATTAAAAGCAGAGGAAAGAGAGAGAGAAGACAGAGAGAAAAGGAGAGGGAGGGAAGGAAAAAAAAGAGAGTTTAAACTTAAGAATTTGCGACTTAGATAGGAGTTCAAAATTCACTTACTGAAGTAATGAGATCTTATGTGGAAGAGCAGAGAGTTAAAACAATGATTTTAGCAGCTGAAATGCCTGAGTTGGTCCATAAATCAAAGGTTGGCTTCCAAAATCAATTTCAATCCACGATGGATTGAAATTGGGGAAAAGAGAAATCCTCTTGTGGAAAGGGAATGGTAGATCTCAGTGAAGATCATAAGGAGAACTTACTACAGAGTCAAAAGGAAACCCTTGAGGGGAAAGAAAAGTTAAAAATCTCTGGTGTTTTCACTGCAATAAAGTGGGCCACATGAAACAACAATTTTGTGAGTTAGGAAAAGCACTGGGAAGCCAGATGTAGGAAAATGGGCTAAGGTCATGAATCTTTTTGGAGTTGTAACGGAAAGTAACATGGATGTTAGAAAGCTGCACCAGAATGTACAACCTGGTTGGAGGTTGGTTAAGGAAGAAGTGCCAGATCTTCTTAAACCATATACATGCAAAGGTAAAGTTTACTCACATAGGCCAGGAACAGTAGGTAAAGAGATATAGGATCCTCTTAACCTTTGATGTTGAAAGATGAGGAGATATGTACCTCTGAAGGACTATTGCCAGGAAAGGTACTGGTAACGTGTGAGAAACAAAACTCACATATTAATAAATTCCAGTCCGAGACAAATTCTGAAGCAGTGAATTTTATTGATATGTACTTGCAAGAACGGGTGCCTAACGAGTAAGCCCCCCCTGATCTGAGGGCTACATTCTGATTTATGCTGTTCAGCTGTGTCTCTCGGTCCTCCCCTTTCACTCCATTGGTTACTTTTGCTGTATCACGTAGCCTTCACAAGCTCTAGCTTCACCTCACCTTTGTCTAGCTTCTCTCCGCCTCTGTTTACTTCTCCCATTACTCCAAGCCTGTCGTCCCTTACTCTTATTTATCTCATTCCTTATATGTGACTATCCTGGCATAGTTTGCTGTCTTCATGCGATCATCCTGCCAAACTAATTTCCATCCGTTGGCCACATCCCTCCTGCAACTGACACACTATTCTCCTGTTACTGGTACATCCCGCTACACGGTCACTCTGCCCTATTAGTCAGAGATAATTCTACCTGTTTTCGCTTCTCACTGTTTAGTATTTGCATGCGCAGCCTA